>NC_072738.1:130666394-130844461 GCF_026930045.1 Uloborus diversus | reverse complement strand
CGCCTCCACTTCTCTTTTTTTCACCGGTTGTTTACTTACTCATAGCTAGGATTTTTACTGTGAGTTTGATTGAAGAAGGAAAGATCCCACCCATGGATATAGGCAAAAATTTCACGTTTTTTTATTTTATTTTTCCTTTTTTTTTTTTTTTTTGTTGAGGTCGGCGATTATGTTAAGAAATAGCAATAAATGTTATTTTTATAGAAATTTAGGAATCATAGTGAAGAAATGGAAATTTGAAAATCATAGCTATTGAAGTGGAAGTGATGTCTCGCAACTTGAGCTCAAAAATGAGTTGCCAAATCCGGCGTCAGCCTTACGATAATTAACGATATTCCAACGGAACGCTTTTTTTTCTCATGTGCTTTTTGTGCTCAGTTCATTCAGTTATTATCACTGCAATTTCAAATTTCAGATGCAATAAACACATTATATTTCTTCTAGTTTAAGAGCGTTGGATTTTAAAGAGTTACTATACTTTATACTAACATACACAAACGTAGACGCTAGTTGTTCTTCAGTTGCAGTACAATACGTTATATAGGGAGTATAGATCCCTTACTTATAAAATCACCTCAGAACAACATTAAGACATCTATTACCATGAATAACATTGAGATATTTTACTGTTGTTCCGGGGCGATAATAAGTGACTGACTCTTCAAATTTTTAATTTTTTGAAATTTAGTTACAGAAGAATTTAGCCAGAAAGTTAATTTTCCGCGTGTTTAGAACATTTTACGAACTAAAAAAAATTGTACTATCCGTAATGCAAGTAATTCTTTCATGCAAAAGCTTATGTTGAGCAAGGTATAAGTAAAAGAAATCTATAGCAAGCTCTGTAATCTCAGATTTTAATAAACACACACACACACACACACACAAAAAGAATATAATAATCCTCATATACATAATATCCAATGATCGAGAAACGCCCCTTCAGTCATCAACAATGAAACTCGCACCACAGCATGATAATTTGATAATATGTGTTGGTAATGTTTAACATGCAGGGAAAGGCTTTATTTTGACATGGCTGAACTCGATCCGGTAACTTAACTGTTTTACTGGTAAGACTGTGTCATTTCAGAGGAATGAAGAAACGAAAAAGTCGTCTACAACGAACGCTATCTACTGGAGTTTAGGATTAATCCACTGGAGTTAGGGTTACAATTTCAACTATCAAACTATCACCAAACAGGCAATGGCTTCGTTCAAATGCAGAAGCAATTTTCACCCGTCATACCTTGTCGGGTGATTTTCTAGTTATAAATAAAAACGAATATTTCATGAACGATTGAAGGCTCAATTTGCTTATTCTTCTAATTTTTGTTTTCTTTTACTGTATATTATACTGTAAAACGATTCAGAAACGTTCCTGGAAAATAATAGGCAGCTGATATGCCCAATTTCAACCAGTAACATATTTTACAAAAACCAGGAACGTTTTCCGATAAAAGTCAGTAACCTTTCTGAAATATTAGGAAATCTCCCCTGTTACAGCCACTCGTGAACCTTAAATAGGTTTACTTTATTTGATTAGAACCTTCGTGATTTACTAAGACAGCTCCAGAAGTATTAGAGCAACCATGGCCAAAGCTACGCGAAAATCGCAAGCAAGAACCAAGCATATTCCTTGCCTGCAATTTCTGCCTCGCAAGGCTGTAGCTATCCAGTGACTTATTTGCTCCCATTGGGAGCTTAGTCAATCCGGACGGGCCGTTACTAATCTAAAGCCGATACACTTAATAAACACGCTCAGTCAATATTTAAACTGGTAGCAAAAAATATTTTTCACACCAGTGCAAGGTCTGCATTCGTGCATCTTTTAGGAATTCAGGAAACTTTTTTGCGAAGATACTTGATTTTTTGGGGAAATAGGTGAAAACCTCTGAAATTCCGAAACGTTCCGAGGAAATAATCAGTAACGTTTCGGAATTTTTTTACAGTGTATGTGTTTAAAACTGTGAAACATACTGAAATCATCCATTATGTTAATAGTACGAGCTTTTAATGCTTAGATGCATAGCAAATAGCAAGATTCGAATAAATATTTTGAATAACAAATCTATTGAGTAAAATCCCACCCAAAGCCATTTTAAAGCAAGTATTTCAATCTTATGTACTCTGTAGATGTAGGTCTTGAAATATAGCTGATGCACGAAGTCAACTTAAAGAACATCAGTGAAAACCTTTTCAAAAAGTTTCTCTATTTACACTTCAAGATTTTCTCCATACTCTTCAAAAATATTTTCAAAGCTTTTTTATCTGATAAAAGACCAACCTAATGCTACATACTAAGATTCCAACATGTGGTGATGCGCATCATTCATTTTTCAAAACTTCTAAAAGTATGCATGCATTTCGAAGAACTTTCTGTTTGCCATTGAATGTATCGAAATACCTCTTTAATAATTTCTACGCCTGTTAGAGATCTGAATTTTTGAACTGGGATATCTCAAAAAAGAACATTCCATGCAGACAAAATTCTTTATCATGCACTATTCTAGAAAAAGGGTTCTGGGAACACCCTATTTGTTCTATTATGCAGACTATTTTTACGTATTATTTATCTGGCGTCTACCCCTCAAAATTAATCACATGGAAAATGTTTCATTTTTCTTTTTTTCACGTTAAAAAAAAAAAAAAAAAACGCAGACCATATTTTTATGCAAGATTTTTGTGGCATCTACTCCTTTATATTAAGACCCGCATAAAACATCAAAAAGATGCCTATGGCTAATACTGATAATGGATATAGTAGAAATTTGAACATATTTTTGGGACTCCCGAGCACATTTCTGATTTTTCGTTTGCATAATAACAAAAAGAATGATACTTCCTTTGATATTTATTTTCACTTGAGTTATGAGTCATCAAATATTCATAATTCGAAGACTTATATTAAGTTCAACAGCAGAAAATCACACTATAAAAAAAGTGAAAAGAGCAAGAAGGGAAGTGCTCCATTTTAGAAACTTTTAGGATTCATTAAAAACAAGGAGATTAAAGAAAATTAATATTTTATCTTTATATTCCATATTTTTTGCTTCTATGAAACCAATTTCAGTGACATCTTAATTCAGTTCCAAAATTAAATTGAAAAAAAAAAAAAAAAAAAAAAAAACGACTCTGATTACTGATATCGCTGTTCCGGTGGAATATTGACGCAACTGTAAAAGTAATTTTACAGGAGAAGCAAATGCACAAAACTATTTTATTTTATTCGTACCTCACACAATGAAACATAGTTGAGTTACTGCCCTGGTGGCAAAAATTTGAAAAACAAATCTGTCAGTGTTCCTCCTAATGGGGTAACCACGTTTGGACCTAGTGACGACAATAACTCATTTTCAATTGTCTTACCTTGGAAAATTTATTAGTCGCAAAAGCATAATCAAGAGGGGAAATTGAAAAGCCTTATACTAAAACCTGTTACAAGTATCGCTTTTTGCTGACAAACAGAAACTGGCAACAGATAAAAATTTTAAAACATTCAGCATTCTTTCCTTGTCTCTAAACCGTGACATCGTTACCAATCGTCTTGAACAAAAGCTTAGATTATATTTAAAATCTGTTAAAGAAGTTTATATAATTCTAGTCCCATACACAGTAAAAACGATTCAGAAACGTTCCTGGAAAATAATAGGCAGCTGATATGCCCAATTTCAACCAGTAACATATTTTACAAAGACCAGGAAGGTTTTCCGATAAAAGTCAGTAACCTTTCTGAAATTTTAGGAAATCTCCCCTGTTACAGCCAATCGTGAATCTTAAATAGGTTTACTTTATTTGATTAGAACCTTCGTGATTTATCAAGACAGCTCCAGAAGTATTAGAGCAATCATGGCCAAAGCTACGCGAAAATCGCAAGCAAGAACCAAGAATATTCCTTGCTTGCAATTCCTGCCTCGCAAGCTGTAGCTATCCAGTGACTTATTTGCTCCCACTGGGAGCTTAGTCAATCCGGACGGGCCGTAGCCAATCTAAAGCCGATACACTTAATAAACACGCTCAGTCAACCTTTAAACTGGTAGCAAAAAATATTTTTCACACCTGTGCAAGGTCTGCATTCGTGCATCTTTTAGGAATTCAGGAAACTTTTTTGCGAAGATACTTGATTTTTTGGGGAAATATTTGAAAACCTCTGAAATTCCGAAACGTTCCACGGAAATAATCAGTAACGTTTCGGAATTTTTTTACAGTGTATAGAATTATATATAAACTAAATTTATAACCTAAATTATATTAAACTTTATTAATAAACTAAATATGATGTGAAATTATATATATTATACATCTTGGAAGTTTTAAAGACATTCCATGAGACGCAGAAAAATTCGCTCTTTTTTTTATACTAATATTTCAAACGTGCAAATATGTTTTCATTACCGAAGTCCCGAAAAAACACTAGTTTTCGCGGTTTTAAATTAATATCTTCGACGCCAGTTATAAATCCATTAACAAAATGCTTTTTAAACCTTCCTTAAAATGTATCAACTTCCAATCTCTTCCGATCACGTTTAAAATTAGATTCTTCACAAAAGGTTGTGGAAAAAAAATTCTCGGATGCAATTAAACCGTCGCCACCGTCTGTGGAGTAATATAATTTAGGTACTTTACGGCAAGTTTTAGGTGCCAACAATTACATCAGCATAAATACGTTTTTTGAAAACTAATATCGTACATCAAATCGTACACAACTTCGGCAAGGGCAATAACTTTATGCGAAATTTTTTGTTTCAATGCCGTGCCACAAACATCTTATTTTCTATATGAATTGATTAAAAAAGAAAAACACCAGATACTTAAAGTTAAAAAGAGTTTTTCATTCTCCGCTTTGAATGTAGAAGAATGTGGGGCAAAGTAAAAAGCGCGAAGAAGTGAAATGATGATATATTTACCCAGTTTTTAACGCCACCTATTGGTAATATTTTGAACATGTAGTAACACATATAGTCTATTCCAGTGTGGAAAATGTTATCTCTGAAGGCCAAAACATATGACAATACAAGCAATTTTCAGTAATTAAAACTCATAATACAATATTTTGCTGAAAGTCAAACATTAAATTTGCTATTATAAAAGGATAAAGTTCTTGTTTTTTGCAATATAATGCTTGCGTAAGGAAAAAATTTGCAAATATTTTCTGATTACGCAAGAGACGTGCATTTTTTTGCGTAAGCCTTTTCTACAGCCATGCATGTCTAGAGACAGAAGAAAAACAACGAATGGAAATTTTGCAAACTATTACTGGGTTAATATACTAGAAATAATGCTGAATGAAATGATAGGTCACAATTAGGGCTTTGTGAAAAATAAAATTTCTGAGTCTGAAGTTGACATTTCTATGGAATGACCCTTAATCTTATTGTTATTTTATACAATTAGGCAAGCGCATGCGGGGTAAAGTAGATGAGTGAAATAATATATTTCGTTTCCTACTTCATTCATTTATTAAATTACTTATGTATTCATTCAATAGTTAATTCATTTAGATTATTTCATTTATTAATTCACTTATTAATTTATTAATTCACTTATGTATTTATTAAATCCCTTATTTATTTACTTATTTATTCACTTATTATTTTTTTCTATTTATTTACTGTTTAATTCACTTACTAGTGGTATCCGCACGGCTTTGCCCGTAATAGAAAAAATTAAAAGTTATTTTGGTTCGCCTGTATATTTACAAATAATGTATGGTGAGTATTCTCGCCAATTGACTTGTACCCATGTTACGGTTCCACGTTATGATAATTTCGTATCTCGCCAATTGGCTTGTGCCCATGTTACGGTTCCACGTTATGATAATTTCGTAATTTACTCGTCCATCTTATGATAATTTTGTTCTTAAAATTGGAATAGAAAAAGAACCACATCGAATTTTCGAAAAATCGCTTCGAGGTGCATACCCCTATGCTACAAACTAACTTTGTGCCAAATTTAATGAAAATCGGCCGAACGGTATAGGCGCTATGCGCGTCACAGAGATCCAGACATCTTACAGACATCAACAGAGATACTTTCAGCGTTATTATTAGTAAAGATTTATTTCTTCGCATACATTAATAAATTAATTCGTCTCTTGCTTAATTATTTATTTACTTTTCACTCAATCTTTTAGTTAACTCATTCGTTAAAAAATATTCTTTAAAAAATATGATCAAAAATATGTTTAGTAATCAAAAAGAAAATATTACATTTCCCTTTTGCCCCATAAAAAAGAAAAGTAACAATTTCCACTTTTTTTTAAGGTGCAAATTTACTGCCAAAAATAAAAAATAAGTTTTCAATGCAAGTTTTGCCAAAAAATACATTGTTCTTTCTTTATGTACAAAATGTTTTCATAAGGTAACTTATTTAAACTATTTAGCTTTGGCCCCCATTATCAATTATCTACATTTAAAAACTCCAAATAGAATATTTTTTAAGTAAAAGCATTTCAGCAACTAATATCATTGTAACTGGAATTAAGTTTTGATTATAATAATTGAAATTACAGTTTGTGAACTATACTGAAATGGGAGGAAAAAAAAACTGCATGTCTACTCTTAGTCTCGAAAGAACATTCAATCTAAAAGTGTAACACTGTAGTGATTCCATTTTGGACAAGATTCTATGACTTTATTCACTTAAAGTTTATTCAGCTGTTCGAACGGTTAAAATCTTTGTCAAATATCTTCTGATCGTCTGCTTGTCTGAGCATGCAAAATCTTTCAACGACTTCCTGTCTCCCCCAATATCTGTTTTAGCGCTTTCGAAAACATTTCGTTCAAAACCAACATAAAGAATTCGGTACCTCAGCAACCGCACCCCGATCCTTTCTAGCTTCTAAAAGAAACTTTCTTTACTGAAATGGTGCTCTTAAACACACCAGCTTCTGTGCATTTTGACTAACACATATTTATTTAGAGTATTTTCGGATGATTTATGGGGATAGTTCTCGTAACACATATATGCTTGTTTTTCTCACTGGATGGTAGCCGACTGGATATATGCCGATGACAGAATCAAGTAAAAGTAGGAGTGTTTGTATAATATTTCCGTCAAAATCGTAGTGAGGACACGCTATTCTAAGGAATTGAAGACGGAAGTTGCACCGATGTATCCGAAGACCCGTAGCGTCTCGCTAAAGATCTTGGGATACATTTTGATTTAAAACATTCCATTACTGAATCCCAGTTAGTAGTTAACTCAAACGTAGATACTGTTGCGCGCTTATGAAGCACGTTTTTGAAATTAAAGGGTTTTCAGCAACAAAGAGTTAACTCCATTTTTTGGCCGTTTGGTTCTAAAGGAGTTATCTCCGGTTGATAGTTCTCAAGAACGTTTGGTTCAACAAGGACTTATCTCTGGTTGATAGTTCTCAAGTTATTCACTAGAATGAGTCAGCTGCTTCATTCTCTTGAGGCATCATGGAGTTAACTCCAGGAGATTTCCCAACAATACAAAAAAATGGAGTTAACTCTTTGTTGAGGCAAACATTTCAATTGCACTAACATGTAAATGAATCTTCCATCTACTTTATTCGGTCCCTTCACAAGATAGGTAACAACCATTCTCACGATGCGACCACGTTATCGTAACCCCGCCGATTTTCGCACAGATACATTCCACCATAATTCCGGCATAAATTTCATATCATTTTTGCCATAGTATCTAAACATTAAAATGTCTTTATTCTATCGTAAAAATTTATTTCATGATTGTAGTGTCAAAACCTATTTCCAGTAATAACTTGTACTGTGAATTTATTTCCTGTGTGAAAGTTCATTTCAAAATGAACGTCTAGGAAATATTCATTACAGCAAGTGCACGGAAAAATTCTTCGGCAAAAAAGAATTACTTGTGTTTAAATTTCCAATAATTCGTAAAATTAGAAAGATTTTAAGCAGAAATTTAAATATTTTCTATTCAAATATGGTAATACAGTCGAGCTCGCTTATAATGAGCCCTGATTTAACAAGGAAATCAGAATTACTTGGTTGTTGCAATGTTAAGTTTACGGGAGCATAAATCGCTTTTAACGAGCAAAACCGGCCTAAAGCGAGCAATACTTTGGGATTCAGAAAATTTCTATGGACTTCCAGCTCAGTTTTTCCTTTCTTGGAAAAATTCCTTTAACTTTTCAAAGTCAACCGGAAGTTTGTGATGAATCACAAAGCCTGAGAGCAAGTGATTACAGCATTTTTTTTTTTTTTAATTTGAGAATTAGAGAAGCTTTTGAAAAATATTTGTCGAGTAGTTGCTGCCAACGTTATCACTTCCGGGGTTATTGTAGATCTAATTCAAGTTAAAGGAAATTAAAACAATCATGAAAGCGATAACGATAATTTCAAATGTGAAGAATTTCAAGCTGAATCACGCTTAACATAGTCGATGGCTTTTGATGTGCAGAAAAGTTTCAAACTATCTTGGAAGACCGAGGTGCAAAGGATAATGATTTTCAAGCCATGAGCATTTCTCGAAAAAAAAGTCAAGCAAGAAAAAGACAATAAGACCAGTTTAAGCTTAATAACTAACTTCTTTGGAACTGTACAGAAATAAAAATCACACAAAGCAAATGTGTTTGAATGTTTACAATTTTTTCACAAGCCCGTTTTTACGAGCACTCGGCTATAACGATCAAATATCGCTGAGCCCTCGAACTCGTTACAAGTGAGTTCGACTGCTTGTAACAACTGCTTGTAATTCGGCAGATTTGCAATAATACAAGTTGCAAATATGATCAAAAATTGCTTTTTATAAAAAAAATGCATGTACTGCAAGTTTGCTGTAAACAATCAGCCAGACACCAAATTTAATTTATTGACTTCTATAATAGTAGCTTAAAGTACGCATTTGACGTAAAAGTTTCAATGCACTTAAAAGTTTCGATTGGTACTATTATACTTTAAATTAGAAGAATAAAACATAAAAAATAATAGTAGCATAAAGTACGAATTTGAAGTAAAAGTTTCGATTTTTACTACACTGTAAAAACGATTCAGAAACGTCCCTGGAAATTAATAAGCAGTTGATGTGCCCAATTTTTGCCAGTAACGTATCTTGCAAAAACCAGGAACATTTTCCGCTAAAAATCAGCAACCTTCCTGAAATTTGCCATAAACCTTTCTGTAGAATATGGAGATCTTACCGGTTAAAGCCAGTCTAAATTCGACAATGGAAATTCGGTTAGACCTTATACCATTGCTTCAAACCTTCCAGAGTTACTACGAAAGCTCCAGAGCATCAAAGCAAAAGCAGAATTACAAGTAAGAGCCAAGCATCTCCCACGGCCTGCAATTCCGCAGCTACCCAGAGACTTATTCGCTCCCATTGGGAGCTTTGTCAGTCTGGACAAAATAAGATGCACTTATTGCTCAGTTAATCTTTAAACTGGTAGCTAAAAATGTTTTTCAAACCAGTGAGGAGTCTGCATTTGTGCAACTTGCAGCAATTCAGGAAACTGTTTTGCAAAGATACGCGATTTTACGGGGAAATAGGTGAAAACTCGTGAAATATTGCAACGTTCCTCGGAAATAATCAATAACGTTTCGGATTTTTTTTTAGTGTATTATACTTTAAATTAGAAAAATGAATTTTAAAGCAGAATAGTAGCTTAAAGTGCGCATTTGACGTAAAAGTTTAGATTGCATGTTGAAAATTGAAATTATATAAAAAAAAGTACTCATAGGATACAGCTTTGGATACAAAAGTCTCATCTAACAATTAAAAATTCACCGTGTCTTTATTAAATTGAAAAGCGTTTCTACTAAAGTAGATTCAGAGAGGTAAAGGGAAATATTGTTAGAAATTCACAAGGCATTTTATTTTGATAGGAAAAGTTGTTTCAATTAATTTACCCATAAAGATTTTAACATTTTCAAATTTCGAAATAAATGTACAAAATGCCAAAGTTTAACCTTTATTTCTTATTATTTTTAAATAGAACAATTTAAGAAAAAAAACATACTCATTAAAAATAATCTTTAGATAATTTTTACAAAATTTCCATAACATGTAATTAAACTTTAATAAGAACATTAATCAGCTTGAACATTAAATCTTTATCAGGAAAATCATTTCCCCCAAATTCTCCGCAATTACCTGAAGTAGTGATTTAAGAATAGAAAAATGAGTTAAATTACTTCGAAATACTTAGAATTAATCTTTGTAAATGTCAGGATTTCAGTGACAGCTAAATTAGGTAATTTTATATGAGACAGGAAATGGATTCAACTGCAGCGACCAACCTTTTGTAGCAGTCAAAAACCTTTCCTTTTGCAGAAAAAACGGTAAAAATTTATTTTGAGGATTAAAAAGGTATTACTTGAAATCGCTTTTTGCTGTTTAGTAATAAGTTTTAAGTAATCTGAATCGTCATAATTAAATTATTTAGAAAAAAATATATCAGTATTATAGGTCCATAAGTATACATTGGAAATCGGGAACGACGATTCAATTCTATTAAAGTAAGGACGCTAATTTTCTTAAAACTGGGAATGATTTTAATAAAGAGTGAATAGTTAAATTTATGGAAGAAAACCGTTGGGTTGGCTATGTTATTGATGCGATACTACAATAAAAAACTGAAGAGTTTAAATCGCGTTTAATCTTTCAGTGTTACTTTAGGACGAGGTATTTTCCACTGTAGATTTTTGACTTGGTTTGAAATAGGTATTTTTTAAGCAGAAGTTTTATTAAAAACCGCCGACAAAAACTGTTTAAATTATTTTCTGCTCTTAGTAGAACTATTACCTTCACGCTGTTCAGTCAAAAAAAAGTTCAATTGTTATTAATGCTCTATTTTATTTACAGCATCCATTGATACTAAACTGGTATAAAATTAGAAATTACATTTCCGTCATTGAATTTCTCACCAACTTCGCGATGTATCAAAGTTGGTGACAAAAATGGAGGCCAAAAATTTTATTACCAAATGCCACCGAATTATGACTCACTTAAGTCCGCATTGAAATTACGATTTGCCTCAACGAACAGGTGACCCTTTTTGTACTACCCGAATGCCACCAAAACAGGAGCTACCCAACTAAATCGCATATATACATAGGGGGAAAGGGGGGCACATGTGAACTTTTTTTTTTCATTTCTTAATTTCTCAGAAAATATTTTCAATTTCTCACCGAAAAAGGGTCTACATGATTGACTAGTCTTTTCTTTGTGTCATGGAATTTTTTCAGATTAAAAAAAAAGTATTTCTATACTTTATATAATTTTTAAAAAATGTCTTCAATTGTTCACATGTGCACCTATAGGGAGCCAGATGTGAACAAGCTTGGGGCACATGTGAACATGATTGAAAAATGCAGAACGATCATCATATTTCAACGAAAAACCCGTTATAATGGAGCATATAGTATGTATACACTAATTACATTCAAGAGTTTGTAACTTATATTGTGTCAGTTTGAATTGTACGGTAACTCTCAATTAGAAAATGTTTTCCGATCTGTATAACCCTGCTCACTTTCAAATTTTAAAGTTTCATAGCATTTTCTAATAAATTGATCGACAAGAAAAAATCCTATGAGACTAAACAATACAACGAATATTTTATTATGTAAAGTACATTCTTGTTATATAGTGCGTTTAAGCTTCATACAGAATATGATGATGAATTTTAATATTTTTTTAAACTTCAGTTTTTAGTTAAAGGAAAATATTTTGTCTTTATTTACCTTGCAAATACAATCGACTCCCGCTACAACGCGATTCAACTTACGCGAAATGGCTATTACGCGAATTTTCCACGAGTAGCGAATTTTAGAGCTGACGCGAGCGAATTCCTCGTATCGGCTTCGTTATTGACAACTAAATATATATTTTGTGAATGTTATTACATCCCATTAGCATCATACTGACCATTTAAAGTTCCCATAGCAAACTAGTCTAGGCATCACGTTGTTAGTGCATAAAAAAACCTCTCAGCATTTTTCTTTTTTTTTCATTCTAAACAATAAATTTGATGAAATATAATGGCACCTTAGTGCGCTGTTTCATCTAAAGTTTATGAAGATGGGGGGGGGGGAGTTTCTGACAGTAAAAAAATTAGGATTCTTGATATGCTTGGATAACTACCAAACGTTGACGATAGCAACGCAATAAGTATGAGTGAATCTTTTATACGTACAGTTAAAAGTCAAAACAAAATGATATCTGTATAAGTTCAGAACTTAGTTTCAATGTTAAAGCTTGCAGAGTCTGAGTAAAGTATATGAAAATGGAAGTTGTCCTTGCATTGTGGATTAAAGAGATTGGGAAGAGGGGCTTGTTGCCATAAATGGAAACGTTATAGAAGAAAAGTTGAAATAACCGTATTTTAAAATGTATTTAATAAAAAATAACGATCTGACCATGCAGCATAAATCTTCATCATCTTCATTTTTTAACTCATAAATATTATTACTGTATCTACTGTACAGTACTATTATAGTGCAGCATTTTATTATTACTACATACTGTACGTACCGTGTTGATTTATTTTATCAATCGTTCCTGTTGTGCATTTTAACTATTTTATGTTGAATAAAACAACTTTTTTATTTTTTAAATACAGTAAAAGTTGAGTTCTTTATGTTAGAAACTGTAATGTATAATTTGGGAATGCTTTAAAGAAGTTTGAGGGGTGCTTACAAATGTCTAAAAAATATGTATGTTTCTAAAAAATGTTTATGCATACATTTTTCCACAACGCGAAATTTCGACTTACGCGAGGAGTCTTGGAACGCATCCCTCGCGTAAGTCGGGACTTGACTGTATTATATACCACTAAATTTTTAGCCAATTAATTAACGAATTGAAAAAAATAATAAAATAAATAATTAGTAATTATGTAATAATAATTAACAATACATTTACAAACTGATTGCAGCAAAATAATAATTATAACTCTCTACATTTCTTTTAACACTTATAATAAGCTTACACTAATATTCATTTTTGCGGAGAGGGTATGGGAGTTATTCACATGTGCCTCAACATGTTGCGTTCACAAGTGCCCCGGCATCTACCTTAGAACTAATTTTCCAAAACAAATAATTTTTAATTTAATTACAAAGTTTAAACATTGGCATTAATTTACGTGAATGTTCATATAATGGTTTGCAATGATTAAATTTAACTTATTCATTAGTTTAAAATGTGTTTTTACAAAAAGAAGACTCATAAAAGTACATCAGCATCTGCTAAAAACAAAGAAGCTGTCAAAACAGGAACATAAACTGGCTCCTTGCTCTGAAAGTTTGGTTAAAAAGTAGGGCTGATACTGCTATTACTTGAGACTTTTTAAAGATTTTTTGCTTGACGTTATACTAGTAAAACATACCATGTTCACATGTGCCCCCTTTTCCCCTACCCTATATACGGAATTTCAACTTTCTACGGCACATCGTTTTTGAGTTATGTGAGATCCATAAATACATACGCACATCATACTGTACTTCTAACAAGGGATTAAAATCTACGTTATTTCTCAAACATTGAAAATAGCTTTTCGCACTCACCGTTAACAAAATTTAAATGTTGAAATGCCCCTCATATTCATTTTTAAATGATCTTACATTAAAAAATGTTTTTATCATACATGCCATTTCAAAAAAAATCATTGGATTAATGATTCAGCAGGAAACCTTAGTTCACTTTTAAAACTTAATGCATTTCACGTTGTTCATCTTGAGAAACCTTGATAGTTATTTTAATTTTCATAGATTTCAATATCGGGTTTCAAAACTTATGCTAAAATCTGATTTAATTAAAGTTGAAACAATAAAAGCTGTTTCAAAAGCAATAATTCTCTGACGCGTAACATAATTCTAACTTAAAAATAACTTAACTCGCACTGTCAAACGAAATTCTTGGACAGAATTTTAAATAACGATTAATAGAACTTAACGAGTTTCAATAAGGTTTTCCATTAAACACTTCGTAAAAGGCGAGCAAACAATGAAGCTTTTGCTACAAAATCTTGAAAGAAAAGGAAAGAAAGTTTCGCGAGAAGCTAATGGACAGTTTTATTTTTCTCTGAATACTTTTTAATCACAGGAGATGTGTCTACACTCCATTAAATAAATTTTTCTGGCCGCTGTAATGCGATCTTAATTTCCTTCCAATTGCTTCAGAGATTAAGTGGTTATACTCAGAGGACAAGAATAGGAAAGAAAAAGGTAAAACGTAAGTTTTATTCTTTTTTTTTCATGCAGTTATTTCGTTTTTAAATTTTGTTTTTATAGAAAAGTTTGAATGTTTTTGTTTTGAAAAAGCAGACGATTTTAAAGCTTTGTATCGTGCAAAAGTAGAGGTTTGTGGATCAAAGTGAAATGACTGAAAAAACTTTTTCAAAATAAAAAAAAATGGAAATTTGCTTTTGAAAATTACGGTACGTACAGAAAGAACAATAATAATCGAAAAAAATTTGATTTGAAAAGTTATTTTTATCTTCGGCAGTAAGTTTGTACCTTTAGACAAATAAATAAGTAAATAAATAAAAAGGCGGATATTTTTTATTTATTTATTAAATTTTTTATGGGACAAAGTGAAAGATAATAATTTTTAAATGAAAGATTTTCTATTTGATGATTCAAAACCTTTTGATAAAATCAATGAGTAATGAGTAAATAAAGGAATGAATAAAGTTTTGAATTGATCAATACATGTGTGTGAGAAGAAAATGAATGAATAAAATAGTGAATAAATAAGAAATGATTAAACGCATGAATGAATAAGTATATTATTAAATGAAGAAGTGGTAAATTAATTAATTATGTAATGAATATGTAAGTGCTTCAATAAATGATTGAATGAGTGAATAAAATTAACGTTTTCACTTCACTTCGCATGAAATTGACCAATTGTACAAAAAATTAAAGTAAAAAAAGGCATATTGAATAAAAAATACTGCACCGAATACTAGTTTGTTCAAATTATTATTTAAAATCTTAATAGCAAGAACTTTATTATTTTACAACAACAAAATAATTTTTAATATACCACAAGATATTACAATATGAGTATCAATTTTTTGAAAATTGTTTGTATTATCACATGCTTTATTTTCAGAGATAACTTCTCCCAGACTATTTAAAATTTAATGGGGTATTATATGATTAAAATGTTATCAGATAGGGGGCGCTAAAAACAAAGTAACTGTTTCAACATTTCATTTTGCTCTTATATTTCCATTTATCCCCCTTTTCCCTACTTTACTTAAATAAATTAAGTAAGTTAATTTATTTAAGTAGGTAAGTTACTTTAAATGTTGAAACAGTTAAAGTAACTGTTTAAACATTTTACTTTACTCTTATATTTCCATTTATCCCCCTTTTCCCTACTTTACTTAAATAAGTTAAGTAAGTTCGATTGAAAGGGTTGGGGGCAGTATTTGCTTGTTAAAAAACTGAAAACTAATTAAATTCCCATAAAACAACTTAAAAACTTCTTTTTAAACGAAAAAAAAATGAGCGGATGAGCCAGCAAGAAGCTGTTTTTGTAACATGTAACCATGTCACGTACTTAGGTTAAGAAAACAAAGATTGGGTATAAAAATTCATCATTGCTTGAGCAATTAAACAATAATAAATTCGAAAAAACTCTATTTATGTAATATGTGACCATGCCATGAAACAGCTTAAGAAAATTAAGATCGGCTTTGAAAACTGATCAGTGTTAAAGTAATTAAACATTAATAAATTCGGAAAAATTATTTGCTTGAAACAAATAGCATGGACAGGCAAAAATATTCAATTTCATCTCAAAACCATTAAATATCTTTTCCTTCCTTCATATATCTTAATAAAACGTAAACGGGAATAAATATTTTTTGCGAATTGCGTTGGAATTTTAAAATTGAAGATTTCTGATATTACTTTTCCTTTTCATCTCTCCCCATGAGGTTCTCATTGGCAACACCTTGATGAAAGATGTATTAGAAAGTTAATAAATTTCTTCGTGTTGCTTCTTCACTTTGCTTATTTAGATTAGAATCTACTGCAATTTAATTTCCTCGTAAACGGAACTGTTTGAAATATTTCTGATGTAAAAGTATTTCTGAAGTATTGTTAAACTTCGTCATATTTGGAAGTTTTCATTAATAAAGCCATCTATATGCAAATGAAGTAGTACATTATTTATATTTCGCTATTTGGTTTTTAATAAGAGTAAAAGAATAAACACAGAAGATTTCGATGTTTTTTTAATTGTCGAAGATAGAATTGAACAATGTTGAAACGCGTAGTATTCTTTCTCTTTACAAACATACAAAACAGTTAGCTATGCCTAGGTTACAATTACTTTTCGGAAAATAATTAAAAAAGTGTTTCAAATTAAAACAAGAGCATATCAAATTCCAATTGAACTTTTGACTTGATGAAAAGTATTTTTACATTGTCCCTAAAAACGTTTGCATTAGATACGAGTACGTATGCCTTATATGAGAGCAAAAAAATAAAATAATTAAACATGACATTTAAAAAGATCAGTAATGTTACTTTTCCATCTCGAACACGACAAAAACTCTTTTACGGTGACACTAGATAATTGATAAGCAATTTCGTCGTACATTAATGTCGCTTTATTCCATTCTGATTTTCAGCGAAGGAATTCTGAAGCGCATTCAACAGCCGTGATGTCATTTCTCTCTTATAGCAAGAGTGGTACAAGTTCAGAGTGCAACTAGACCTTTACCCACTAGATTTCTTCCTGCGAGGGCATATAATGTTACAGGAACGATTTAGGACAATATGACCGACATCGCAAATTTAATCTTTACTGTGGCACATTGAAAAAGCACACACTTCTAGTACATTTTTCGATGGTCCTTTAGCTCGGCTAGCAAATATACAACAGAATATTTTAATGCTGCTTACAGTACACATTTAAGATTTTCCTCTTATCTGACATTAAACAAAATTTTATTTAGTGTATTTTCTTCTTAACTGCTGAAAGTTAAATTTGAACTTAGAGTTTTTTAGAACGAAAAAAAAAAAAAAAACGGTGTAAATATTGTCCTAATTTAATGAATACTATCCCCACTCTCTTTTGTTAAAAACAGTTATGAATAACTGTACTCAGACAAGTAAAATCATGATTTGCCTAATAAAGACTCCAGAGTCCTTATCACGACACCAAAGGATAGGGTGGAGGATATCATCCTGGGTTGCATATGCCGCACATATAAGTACGAACTGTGCACAGGGGTGACAAAATGCAGAAAATAACGAATTATCAGTGTCCCTGTGAATGTTACTGTTTTTGAGACTATCAATTGCGGTTTTAATACCAATAATTTACAATTTTTCCTTTAGTTTGATAGTACTTTTTGGCGTTTTATTATTATTTTTTTCAAACTCTGCGTGAGATAAACCATTTCCAGAATTTCTTTATTGGGGACCCGTGTTCCTAATAAGGCCAAATTGCTTTTCTTTGTTAAAACTGCTGAATTACACAATTGAAATTCAAATGTTGTTTTTGAATGAATTTTTTTTTCTTATTTTTTATGAGTGTGAATTTGTGATGAGTGTGTATTTGTGATGAATGTGAACTGAGGCGCTTCGAATGAAAATTTTCGAGATCATTGGGGCGTCCCTAAATGGGCAATAGAAACCAGGGTTCGTGATTTTTTTTTAAATTTAAATCGGATTTTTTTGATTTAAAACAGAATTTTTTGATTTTTTTAAAATGTTCAAAAATTTGTAGATATTAAAATTACTTTACATTTATAAACATTATATATTTCATACAATAGATGAATCCATTCAACTTACTTTTAAAATTAAGATAAGTTCTCTAACTATTCAAAAATATTTTAAGATTTATAAATACGTTATAATGCTTAGATAAGATGTGATTTTGTTTTATGATATGCTTAAAGATGAAGTTTCCATTATCATGTATGTTTTTAGTGTAAAATAATATGTTGAACAATTACTTTTATGAACTATATTAGTCATGGTGTATAAGAAAAACTCCAAATTTTTATTTTGTTTTAAACTGTAATTTTGGAGTAAAGGCAATATATAGAGTTAAAATCTGTTACACACACAGAAAGTGGGATCTATGTAGTTTTGACTGTTGAAGTTAAGATAGTATAATGCAGTGTAGTTAAAATTAGAGCAATTCATTCAAAAAATGCAAAATTAATTTATAAAAGTGAAATCAACTGATTTTAATTCATGATTTTGTTAAAAAAACTCAATTCAAATCAATAGATTTAAATCAATGATTTTTTTTAAATCACTTGATTTAAATTATCACGATTTAAATCAAGCTGATTTAACGAACCCTAATAATAACCTGTAACCAATTGAATCATAAATGAGCGAGATATTAGACCGTGAACCTTATGGTAGTCCTATTTCGTGCAATTAAGTTATTAACCATAATCCTTGCCCACCCATCATTTCTGCAAATATGTTTTTTATCATTTTGGCTGAGTTGTACGAAAGCAAAAATATTTGCATCTTAATATCAAGCAGTTACAGCACATGCATGTTTCATTATTTAAAGTATGGTGCAAAGCGACTTTTTCCTTTTCTTCACCTTATTTGGATTTTCCTTTTAAAATTTGTTGTTACTTCCTTTATTTATTTTCGGTACATGGGAAAATTGAAAACATAAAAATAGTACTGCAACACACTAACAATAAAACACGAAATTTAAACACAAAATACACTACAATTTCAATTACTTGTTAAAAATAAACCGCAATGATCGAGAAAAAACTTTCGTTCTGAAACGTTTTTTCCGTAAAAGGCATCTTTAAAAAGAGATCCCAAAAGTTTTTTCTCCCATTTTTTTAAAGTTCATGTTGCTATATAGTGTACATTAAACCTAACAAGAAAATTGATATCACATTACAACAACCACGATAAATCCTTTAATGGATTACAGAACTCATTTTCTATTATTAAAAAGAATTCAAGGAAGAAGAAAGAAAAACCCATTAGAGAAGAAACATTTTTCTTTCCCGAGATTTTCCTTTTAAAAGCTTCATTGTTTACATTTCTTTAATGAAGTGCTAAAAGAGAGCTTCTAACGACGCTCATTAAACTCTGTTAAAGGTATTTAAAATTCTTTCGAGATGTTTGATGAAAACTTCTAAGTAAATCATTGGCGCTTAGTTCAAATACATTGTTTTATATATTAATGGGGTCCGGGACACATTAAAAAAAAGATTATTAAACAGTTTAAAGTTTTGAAATTTTTTGAACTTATTCACCATCTACTTAATAAGCAAAATCATGACAAAATTTTTTTTTTTAATTTAAGTTTTATTTATTTTTTGGAAGAAAAGGGGTTGCTTAAAATCGCTATAACTTAAAATATTCTTGGTCGATTTTTAAATGTTTTCCAAAAACAATGCACAAATATCGAAGCTTTATTTTTTTTCGGCGATCTAAAAAATATTTATTCAATAAAAATAGAAAATATTTGAAGAAAAATTTCGAAAAACTCAAAGATACTTTTTTTTTTAAATCAGTATATAATCATTTTTGCAGAAAACGTTTTTTATTTTTTTTTTCTAATTTGCAGAATAAAAATTAAAGTAAACTGTTTGAAAAAAATATGCTTCAAATTTCGTACTTTTATCTTTATCAGTTTTGACTTATAAATGTTTGAATGCAAAAAATCGGGAAAAATTGCATCATGGTGATGAACGCGTTTAAAGTTTTAAAGTTAAATATAATATTACTTAAATGCATGCAACTAAAATAATTATATCATTCGTTCTAATTAAGATGAAAACAAGATTAAAACGTCCTTTTAAGCTGACTATTTTTGTGTCCCGGACCCCCTTAAACTGCTTCATTTAAAACTGCTTCTGTTTCTTAGAAAAAAATATGATATTATTAAGTTAAATATTATGTATGCATTAAGGTAATTTTTAACATGATGTTTTTTAATTTCATTCAATTTTGGTTAAGATTATTTAAAGGTATACTGCCGTTGATCAGTATAAGATTTCTTTAGATTATATACTCGAGGTTTCGAATCCACTTTAAGCTATAGTTCTCTTAAATGTTCTTAGAGGTACTATTCGCTTTTCCTATTCAAAAAAATTAAAGATCTCAAGGTGGTCAGTTTTTGTTTTTCCACATGGACATAACTATAAAAATATTTAAACCGTGAAATAGCTGGAAAAAAAATTTCAGACGCAGAGAGAGGGAAAACAAAGTTTGGTTCTGCCCCTACCCCATAAACACAAAGTATACTTCTAAAAATTTGGTTCATCTGAATTTGTAAAAGGACCATAGACGTAGAATTTAAATTTCAAATTTTACCTCGCAAAACAGTAACTAACGAAAGTATATTCTATTTATTGCGGAATTGTTCTGAATAAACTTTCTCAATTTTTTTCATAGGCGTTAAATAATGTGAAAAAAGTTTTCACTGACGAAAAGTAATAATTCGAGTTTGTAAATTGAACCTTTACAAAAATTTCTTCCAGTGGATGTTTGACTTTTACCATGTCCTCTACGCGTCCACAAAGACAAGTGGGATAACTAAGCGTAGAGTGACCAAAAAAGGAAAAAAAAAAGAGAAGGGGTTTTGGGGTAGAAGAGAAAATACCGTAAATAAAAGAGGGAATATCTTACATTAATGCAACAATACTTTTTTAATGTGTAATGTTTAATATACCAAACCTATTTAAAAACGTATATTTTACTGAGCGCTGAAATTTTTCATCAGCATACATAGCAAACACATTTAACTTTACTTTTAATTAGACACAGCTATTGAACCCAACTTAAATGCTATCATAAAACAGAACTATCCTATAAGCGTCAAACATTGTCGATTAAAACATTTTATTTGCATTTTATTAGCTTCCGAAATAAATTACACAAAATGAGATTTACATAAAAGCCTTTTTTAATATTAAACTCAAAATGTCGAGCAGTTACTTTGCGAACAGAACAAAATGTCTTTGCCTGCTGAATAAGCAACTAGGGAAATGTTCTCAACAAAGAACTTGGATAATAAAAAGTTTTATATTTTTATCTGCATCTTAATAAAAAAGAAGTTTTAAACTAAGGCAGCTTGCTTTTCATAAGTCTTCGGAAGTACGTAAAAGTACTGGAGAGATCACAAAAGCAGATTTTACGGTCTCAAAGAATAAAAACTGTTACATAAACCGCATCGGTGCATTTACACAAAAGCAAATCAATTTTCTTTAAGGCTGGTCGTAGATCATACAAAATTCTTTTATTTGAAACTTTTGTTCTTATGATGCCTGAAGACATAATGAATGAAAAAATACTGGTAAGTAAGAAAAATATAATGCATTTAAGTTTTTCATTGCTTATCGAAGAGCAATTATTGTTGTTTCGCAATTAAAAATGATAGTCTTGCTACAATGAGTTAAATTTTATTTTTTTCAACCTTTTTGTAGATATTTAAAGCGTTAATATAAAAACAATAAAAGCATACAGATGAGACGTGACATTTTTGAAAAAGAAAAAATGTACAGAAATCTTTACTAATAATAAAGCTGAAAGTCTCCCTGTCCGGATCTCTGTCTGTCAGGATCGCTGTGACGCGCATAGCGCCCAGACCGTACGACCGATTTTCATGAAATTTGGCACAAAGTTAATTTGTAGCATGGGGGTGGGCACCTCGAAGCGATTTTTCAAAAATTCGATGCGGTTTTTTTCTATTCCAATTTTAAGAACAAAATTATCATAAGATGGACGTGTGAATTACGAAATTATCATAACGTGGAACCGTAACATGGGCACAAGCCAATTGGCGACAAAATTCACCATACATTATTTGAAAATATACAAGCTAACCAAAAGACCTTTTAATTTTCTATTACGGGCAAAGCCGTGCGGGTACCACTAGTTATTAATAAAGTAGCTTTTGATATATTTTTAACTATAATTCCACGCATTGCTTCAGTATCCTCCCTAATATGCATTGCCACCCTATTAATGAAAGAAAAATACATTCTTCTCACATCTATACATTAAAATAAGCGAGAAAAAAAACGGAAACATTTTTTTTTTGTTTTTTAGTAGCTATATTGTGTATAAGTTGCAATGGGGCCGTTTCCAAAATTTTAAAAGTATTTTTTTTTTCTGAAGGAGCAGAGGATCTGACCATTTTTTAAATAATTTCTTTAAGTTTAATATTTTTAAAAAAATACTTAAATCGGCGCGCTTTCAATGTTTATGCTTCTATCTAATGACATCACAAGTGATGAAATGCCGTTCTGTGTTGCCATTCACAGAGCAAAATATTTATTTCGCATCTTTACTCACGTGTATTGGCAAGGATATGGTTGATAGCAAGCGTAGAGCGCAATTTTAATTCGTTTCCTGATTATCATTACGTGGAATCGCGGTAGAAAGATGCGGCAAAATGCATCATTTGTGACGTCTTCAAGACCACGCCTTGTTTCAAAAATCGGACATTTTGAAAAATTAATTAAAAAATAACTGTCGGGAAAATGAAAGTATTTTCTGGGTTCATGTTATTTTTTTTTTTTTTGCTTATTCTATCAATTTCAGTGACAAAAAGTACTACTTTTGACTGAAGGCAACAACCCCATTGGTAAAAACTTAAAACAAACACTTTTTTTTTTTTTGAAATCTGATAACTTTTGATTGCGCAACAATTTTCGCTGAGGTGGTTTATTTTTGTCTTTCTTTTTGTTTGTTGTCGTTTACTACAGAAACGTTGCAAAAGACTACTGCAAAAGTATAAAAAATATATTCAGGGAGGTTTAACTAGAAGGCATTTCTGAGATGTTATCTTACAATCGCGCAAAATTTTCGTGGTGATTTCTTTTTCCACTTTCCATTGAAGTAAATATTACGCTTTTGATTATGTTTTTGAGTTTAACAAATGTGATTTAATATATTTTTTATATTGACTATAAATAATTTATTTATTTTTTCGTGTTTTTTCAGAGTTGGTCTCCTTAGGGACTATGAAAACCTTACAGGCCTTATTAGGGACCTGTTCCTAATAAGGCCAATTCGCCATTTTTTGTTGAACATCCGACAAACAAAATATAGACATTTTGACATGGAATGATGTTTTTCTGATTAATATACGAAAATTGGAGCTTATTGAGTCATAAATGAGAGAGATATACGGCAGGTGGTTCGAAAAAATCGATTTCTTTATTTTTATATCGCGTTACTTCTCAAAAGTTGCAGTTTGGTATCTTCACTTAAGGAAATATAATAAAAAAATTCTAAGTTGACAGCTTCAGTTCACGAATGAGGCTGAGAGTTTGAAAAAATATGTTAAAAATTGAATTTTTCATACCTTTTACATAAGATCTTTCGTTTGCGCATACGCCTTAAATTGGGAAAAAATCTCCTGCTCAATCTTAGACTTATGCGCGAACTAAATATCTTACATTAAAGCTATAAAAAAAATTTTAGGTTCAAACTACACTATATACCGACAGTTTATGGATGTTGCATTATGCAAAAATACAAAAAAAACTAATTTTATTATTTGTGAACACTTTAATTTTTAACATATTTTTTCCAAACTTTCAGCCTTATGCGTGAATCGACTATGTCAACTTAGAGTTTTTAAATTATTTTTTCCCAATTTTGGATACCAAACTAAAACTTTTGGAAGGTAACGCGATTGCGAAACAAAAAATCGATTTTTTCGAAACACCCTAATACAGTGTCCGTTTTATTTAGCACATTTACCAGAGTTATGATTTCTTTCTTTTGGAGTATCGCAAGCCAGTGGTTTTACTGTTGACATAAAGCACCCTATTTTGGAGTTGTATAGAAGAAAATTATTGTTGCCAATTCATATAAGAATACACTTCTTGAAACCTTAAAAAAAATAATAATTTGAATTTTGACAGCGTGAATTCAAATTATGTTTTTCGCAATCACGAGTAGTAGGCGTATGTGTTTGTGTGTGCGTGCAGGCATGAATGTGCGGGTATGTGTGTGTGTGTGTAGGCGTGGGTGTTTGTGTCGGTGCAGGCATGAGTGTGTGTATATATGCGTGTGTATGTAGATAGGCGTGTGTGTTTGTGTCTGTGTGCACACATGAGCGTTGTGGGTATGTGTGTGTGTATGTGTACGGGTATGTGTGTAGGTGTTTATGTGTATATGTATGCGTGTGTGTGTAGGATATGGACGCAACCTGGAAACGATTTTCACTAGAGGAGCAGCATCGGGAGGGGCCGGTCGACGGTGGTGCTGCAGAGGGAGGCGGGGGGGGGGAAATAAAATCATAGGAACACCTAAACAGTCAAATGAGAACAATAGGCAATGTGATTGCTCAAAAAAAGAGAACTATTTATTAATTGGTCGGACTATCGTGCCCTCTGTTACGAACCTTTGCTTCTCACTGCCTCAGACGTACTATGTAGTAGTTTAATGTTTTTTAAACTTATAATTGTATTGTTGTTCGTTTTCAGCTTTTACACATGTATTTTTACATTCAATGTTATATTTTTAGCTGAAATTTAAATGGTGAGTGTTGTTCACTCTTTAGCCCATATGTACACTAGTATCATTTCTTATCTATTATTCGGATTATCCAAGGTTTTCGCTTATCCGCCATCACCGTGCCATCCTATTTTGCGGATAATCCGCAGTTTACTGTAAGTTAAAAAAATAATTTTAGAACAATTTAGTGGTGCATAGCTAGGGAAACCTAAAAGCTTACTGTCAAATATACTCATTTAGGAATCGATTGGTTGCCCATTTAAAGGCCCATCAACTCCGCACTCAAGCAAAATGAAATTCCTTCAGCTTTAATAACGGAATAATTAGATAAAGGGAATTAATCCACATGGCCTTTCGGAAGCATCTCTAAGATCAATAATCATCTCTACTATACCATCATAAGCCTTTGATATTAATATTCAAATATGCCGGGGCACATTACTATCATCATGATTGAATTTGACCGTAAAAGCTTCAAAGAGAACAAAATATTTCACGAACAGATTTATATTCCCGTCTAAACAATTATTGGTTTAGTTTATCAAAAATGAATTTAATGAAATTATGGCCAACAAATTTTTCTCTTTTGAAACAGTTCTAATTTCATTATTTCCGTTTTGGTCATTTTGGTTTTGTTGAGTTTTTGAAACGATAGCCGTATTTTCCTTCGATATTTTGTTTTAAACTTTACTTAATAATGTTAGGTGGGGTAAAATAAGTCATGGGGTAAAAATAGGTCAGTTTTTTAAAAAAATTCTTTAAAAAAATATACAACAATTTTTTTTCTTTCAGCGTTGCAAGTTTTATGTATTATTGATGCAAATAGTGAGTCATTCCTGATCCTAAGATAAATCACAGAGGACAATATTATTTCTTAGAAATGCTTATATACTAATTGTCCTCTCCTTTAACAAATAAAAGTTAAAAATAAATAGTAATATATTGTAAAATTAAAATTTTTTCGGCTGGTTACCTGTTTTATCCCACCCTATGGGGTAATAAGTCATTGACAACATAATTTATCAGTATAAATATTTTGGTTTATCAGAGATATTTCACTTTTAATGCCATGTCGAATATTCCTTTGTAAATCCTGAACTATTTCTTAATTGGTTGAATCCCTAAATTTTTTCTGAACAAGTATGATTGCAAAATTGCTGTTTCTTGACCTAAGTTACCTCAGCTAAGCCTACCTTGTAAATATCAGCATATTTTTTTTTACTATTTAACAAAAGTAAGATTGACAGTGTGTAGAGCCTAACCTTTTTTTATTCCCTTGTCGGACATTTAGAGCAGGATATAGTAAATGGAAAGAGCTATTCCAATCATTGGCTTAGCAAAATCTGAGGCGAAGAACTCAAGGCACGTGACTTGGCAACGACGAATGCTTGACACGTTTTACATGAAACTGGCAAAATAAACCTGTCTTCTTCCAATGATTCGCTTTAAAATCTGTCACGTGACTTGGTTTCCTTGCTTCACGAATGAAAGTCTTTACTCCCTCCATTTTATCCCTTCTCGATGGTCGGACCTCATATTAAGAGGAATCTTGTGGGTCAGAACAAAAACTGAGTTTAAATATATTAAAAAAAAATCTAGATAACAAGAAAAAAACAAGAAATAGGAAAAAAAATTACAAACCATGAATTGATGCTATCATTGCCACATGCTTCAGTTATTGACCCGATCTTTTTGTATGTTTTTTAGAAACTAGTTTCTGATAATAGGGGCTTCAAATTTGCGACAATCATTGTTAATAGTACCGAATGTAGATGATATTTTTTTTTGGAAGGTACCTGTATATATTTTATGATTCGCATCATGAAACACAACAGCAGGCCACATGGATCAGGACATTTGCGGACTACATAAGGGCACCCCTAGCATGTTTTTGTAGATATATTTTTTCTAATTTATATTTTCAAAGGTTTTTGATCTGAACTACTTTGTATGAAGAGAACATATCAATTTCACAACAAGCTGCAAAAAAAAAAAAAAAAAAAGAAAGAAAGAAAAAAATCTATTTTTTCCAAGAAAATAAGATGATCTTTGAACGCAAAGTCATATATAGTCTTTGTGTCAAGTATTTTGGACGGAAAGTCTTAATACTGGTTTGCAGAATTTCAACATTGTTGTAATTTATTCCGTACCAAGTCTGTACAGAGTAGCAAAATTTCAAGTTTTTAGAACATACTAATCAATACTAATGCAACTGAAGACAGTTAATTTAAAGATGCTGTGCTTCTTAATTTGTCAATTAAGAAAAATAACATTTGATTAAATTGTGATTAAATACAAGTTGTCTTGGGGAAAATTGCTCACTTGCTTCAATCACATATCCTCATTATTTAGCAAAAAATATCGCACATGCATTATTGTTCAATCCAGCTTTAAGAATCTGTAACATCCGACAAAATTATTTATCTATATTACTGATAATATTTTTATGAGAACGAAGTCAGATAATTTCCATAAAATGCTGCATTGATGGTACACAAGAGTTTGCCAGTTGAACGTTTGATGAAAAAATTAAAACGAATTTTATCACACCCAAGGTGAGTTCCGCCAAATATATTTTTTTCCAACTACAACACAAGGGATAAGACAACCATTTAAATTTTAGGAACTATTAAAACCGAAATAATTGTAAAATAAGTACTCTGAAGCATACTTTGAACGTTAAGGTATTCGAACTTTTTTACAAAAACTATATCTCGCAACTGTGATTACATTTGTATATAGTTTTAGCAAAAATTAATAATTATCTAGTATTTTTAAAAATATTTGTATAAAACTTTATAAAAAATGTTAACTATTTGGTAAGAAAATATTCAGAATCCTCAAAAATGCTGCAAAATATATTTTTTATATTTAACTTATATAAACTTAACATCAGCATTGCTTGCTGACTATCGCCGAGGGTATATAGCAACAATTTTGGGGAATGTTGAGAATAAAAAAATATTTGGAGCTTATCGAAGTCTTTCTTGTAAGATTTTCGGTAAATTTATACAATGATATTTAAAGAAAAAACTATAATTAATAATGTAGTGTTGCTATGATTAACATTTTGGTACATTTCCTTGATAACAGTATAGAGGCAAAGTTCTCAAAGTTTTATAAAAATCGGATGATAAGATTTTGAGTTATCATTTTTGAAGTAAGCAAAAGTTAACATAAAAATTCATGTCGAGAAAAATGCATTTAAATTTTAAATTTTTAGCTTCTTGTCATAGATTATGCTCATACAAAGGCCAATATCTCTGGTTTGAATGAACTTAAAAGCAAAAGTTTTGTAAAGCTGAGGCATTGATTAATCCAATAAATTCATAAAAACAAATTTGTAAAATTTTGCCAAAAATAGATAATGTAACGTGTTTGGTTACCTTAAGCACCATTGTCATCATACAACCTGAAAGTTTTAATAATTTTTCATTGGGAAAAATTTATAATAGTTGTTTTAAATTTACTAGAAAATCGCTCATCAAAGAATGACGAGTGAAAATTGCTTCTAAATTTGAACGACGCCATTGCCTGTTTGGTGATATTTTGATAGTTGAAATTTTAACCCCGACTCCAGTGGACTAACCTTAAACTTCAGTAAAGAGTGTTCATTGTTGACTCACTTTTTCGTTTATTCATTCTCCTAAAATGACAGACTTACCAGTAAAACAGCTAAGTTACCGGATCCAGTTCAGCCTTGTTACAATAAAGCATTTCCCTGCATGTCAAATATTACTGTCTGACCACGGATTGTATGGAAAGACAAACATCCTTTTACAGCCGGAAATGGACGAATCTAATATTTTTAGTGATGCCAGCTTTTGCATAAGCAGAGTATCATTCAAATGAGCGGAATACCGGTACCAAATTTTTACTTTTCCCCCTCATTCAGATAGATTCGTCTTATCTGAACGTTTGAAAATTCCATACAATCCGTGGTCGGAGAGTACCAAAACATATTATCACATTATCATGCTTTGGCGCAAGTTTCATTGTTGGTAACGTCAAGAGCGTTACTCGATCACCTCGATTAGTGAATTGGCTATTATATACATGAGGATGGTGCTTAGAACTCTAGTAAATTAAATCTGTTAGAAATGCTTTTTATAGAGTTGAAATACACTTATGAATATTTACTGGAAAGAAAAAGAGTTAAAATAATTTAATGTGATCTTTTAAGCAACCCTGTTACTGAAAAGTTAAGTTTCAACTTTGAAGTTATTAGACCAGTGTCTTTTCTATGTAGATATATTTTAATCAATAAATCAACGTAAAAACCACATATTTGAAGTCCGCATTTGTATAAAAGTAAATACGCGTTTTGAAAGAATTCGTTCCACGTCGGGTTACTGATCATGTTGCGAATTTTATGCTGAATTCTGAGGAGAGAAAAAAAATTCTTGCCTTTCAGATTGAATGAAAAATCTATTTGGAATTTATTTTCCGGAGAAAAGGTTTTGAATTTCAACCATTTGAATTTCTTTGACGTAGGATTCATATATCGTTGTCAACAAATGAAGGCGTACAAAGCGGAAAACAGTATTACGCGTCGAACTTCGGGCAGTTTTGAAAAGTTGGCGCTGCAATCATTCCGAAAGAGCAGATTCTGCAAATTTGTATATTTGTTACTTCTTGCGATGCAGAGTTGAATTTTCCTACATATGCAAAAAAGGGAAAGGCACAGAAAGGAGAAGCATTATGAATGGGTTTTCGGTATATGAATCGAGATACAACTGAATAATAAAAGGAGAGTAGGGGAATGTGGAGCAAAATGAAATAGCGGGGCAAAGTGAAATGGTGAAATACTTACCCTGTTTTTAGCACCACCTGTCTGATAATATTTAATTTATATAGTAACACATACAGGCTACTCCAGTCAGAAAAAGGTTAGCTCTGAAGATCAAAGCATGTGATACTACAAACAATTTTCTAAAATTGATACTAGCAGTGTAATATTTTGTTGTAGATCAAGTACTATTTTTGTTATTGTAAAACGATAAAGTTCTTACAATTAACATTTTAAATCTTAGATGAGACCTACTAATATTCAGTGCAGTAGTTATTTAATTAATATTAAGTTTATTATCTTATTTTAAGTGTTTTGTCCAATTAGTCTAGTGCACGCGAGGCAAAGTGGATGGGGAAATAGCATAATTCGTCAACTTATTCACTAATTTATTAAACCACTTAGGTATTCATGTGAAATTTTATTCATTTGCATTCCTTCATATAAAAATTCCTTAATTAAATCATTCATTCATCTATTTTTTCACTCATTCACTATATTATTCCCTTATTTATTAGGTCTCTTATACTAAGCAATAAACTTATTTTTTCGCTTTTTGTTTCACTATGTATTCATTTATCCATTGATTATTTTAGTTACTCATTCATTTATACAAAAATATTTTTAACAATGAGCTAAAAATGCTTTGTTAGAAATATATTTAACATTTCTCTTTGCCATATTAATAAAAAAAGAAAAATTTCTACCTTTTATTGAATGAGCGAATTTACTGCCAAAAATGAATGTTAATCTTTCAATGCATGTTTTATTGTAAAATACATTGTTTTTCCTTTATGTCGGGTAATTTTCAAACCAAATTTCTAGTATTTTCCTTTTGAGCAAGGTAACTTATCTTAACTATTTCTCTTAGCTCCAAATTCCTCTATATATATGCAAAATTAACGAGCTATTGTGACGCAAATAGTTCAAGTCCTGTCCGGCACTTGTTGGAAAAAATTGCTATGTTACAAACAAATTTTAGAAAATTAATATCATATTGAAAAATAAAGTAAATTAGTCAGTTTGTAGGAAGATATCCGTTTTCACATAGGATTGGGTAGTTTCCCATTTTTCGAAAATATTTTACATGTATAGGGGATTTTGAGAAAAACTAAATTTCTGAATACCATTTTCTAGTAAGTCAGTCGAATATTTAATTAAATTTAATGAAACGGGGCGCGGGTGGGATACTTAAAAATGGCACTTTTGCGCATTAGGTCACCAGTGATGAAAGCTAGCATACAAAATAATACGCGTTATTAAATTATTATATTCAGATTCAGTACCCTTACTATTAATATCGGAGCATGATAGTGGTAACTTATTGCTAAAAAAGACATTTGCACGAAAGAAGGGAAAAAAAAAAAAAAGCTAAGAACCAAAAGAAAGAAAGAAAAGAATAAAAGAAAATTTTCTTTCCAGTATTAAAGTTCACGAAACATTTGTATTTCGGAAGCAAATATTATTTTAGCAATTTATGTAATTTTCTCTACTGGGCACTTAATTTTGATTTGTGTTATTTAATTCAAACGGCTGCATGTTCCTGCAGAAAAAGTTTGAAATACAACTTTTGATGTTACAGCCCATAAATCAATTAAAAACGTACTGAAGATTTAACGGTCTTCATGGTTTAACTGTCACCATTATTTTTATCAACAGAGTGCATTTTAAGACGATTCTATAAAGCTTTATTTTCAGTCAAAAACTTAAAAATCAGCCGGCAAGCTTGTTTAAACCGTTTCCAACTATTTTTGTAGAAATTATTTAAAATTCCTAGGTGTTTTTTATGGGTTGGTGTTTCACACACACATTTTCGAATTAAGATTATATCTTAACAGGGTAACTTTGAGCGAGATTTTAATGTTTATTTAATTTTGCAGGTACTTCCGTTATCGGAAAACAATTTACAAAGCAATTTGCTACTATCTAATGCTCATATATTTATTCACGCGTTGATACGCGTTACAACTAAATGTCTCAATTATTCTTTGGGTAATGAAAGTCATAAAGACAGTAGAGAGCTTTGTTGATTTTTACATACTAAAAGCATTATTATTAGCAATTTAAACTAATTCAAATATAAGCACTTAGAATAAATGATCTTATCACAACTATTACTAGATAACCACCACGTAAAATTTACGCCCAAAGAGGTCGTTCTCGAAATTTTAAAAGTGTTTTTTTCTGAAAGAGCATGCTTAAAAACATAGGATTTGACCATTTTTAAAATAATTTGACAAAGTTTAAGATTTTTAACAGTTATTTTTTCGGTGAGCAGATTGAAATTCATTTATTACGCTTCTGCATATGACATCACAAGTGATGAAATTCCATTTACTAATGCTTTTAACGCAGAGGGCAAATTATCATAACCTGTCAGCGGAATTGACAGCAAAGCATAAACATTTAGGGCGGCAATGGAGTAGCGAGGTAAAGTACATAACTTACGACGTCATAAAGACCACGCCTTATTTCCAAATTTGGACATTTAAAAATATTAAATAAAAAATAACTGTTGGGAAAATTAAAAAAAAAATGGCTCCATATTATTTTAATTGCTTAATCAATTTCAATGACTAAAAGTAGTACTTTTAAATGAAGGAACCAACCCCATTAGACATAAATGACTTTTTTAAGTACAGGTAATTCGAGAACAACATTGGTTGAATTGTCATGTAATAAAAAGATATTGTCATTTTTTCAAAATATATTCGTATGATGGTAACTTTAGAAATATTATCTGACCAAGCTCGAACAAATTTATTCATCCGTCTGAGTTCTGATTTTTTAAAAAAACTTATAATTTACAACACGAAATAATTGAATGTACACACTGACGAAAAACATATTATGTAAACATTCAGCGAGCCGGTATCAATTGCGATGTCGCACGAGGCCACAGATTGTTTTGTAAATCTGAGATTTAAAAAAAAAACATTAACCATTAAATGTTGGAAAGAATCATTTATTTTTTGGATTCAATTTTTTTTTTGTTTTTGCTTATTCTATTGTAACAGAAACTGAAAGTAAAACTTTCGATTGAAAAAAGCCCTCTCCCCCTTACTTCTCGTGAAAATGGTACAAATCATGTCGGAGACTTTTGGGTTTTTAAATTAATTTAACAGTTAATACTAATTATTCGTAAAGTTTTTACTGACTGTCCATTCAATTGCGTGTAATCAAGTATCTATGATCTGCATAAAGTAATTTAAGAATACAGTATAACCTCGATTTAACGATTGTCAAGGGACGGGAAAAAGTTATCGTTAAATCGAGCAGCCTTGCTATTTAATACATTCAAACCCGCACTAGTGAAATGTATCATTGAATTAAGGAAATCGTCAAATCGGGTATCGTTAAATCAAAGCTCTACTGTATTTTTAAAATATTTTGTTTTGGAATAGAGGAGAGCATCACTAGTCCCTGTTTTAAATCACGAGGAGTTAAACTGTAAAGTAAAAGTGTGCAAAAATGCACCAACATTGCAAAATATCAGTTTAATTATATCTTTCTCATAAACATAAAATAGGTGTTACAACTTGAGAAAAAAAATTCCCTTGAAAAAATTATTTTTGTTTCAACATTTTCTATTTCTTCATATTGTCTACTCTGCCGCCTTTTCCATTATTAGGTGCTCTGGCAGAGGAATCACGAACAATGTTCACCAAATACGTCAATCACAAGTTTTGAAAAACAATTAACTAACGTAATTGTTTAGACATCGTTCATTGGGGCCAATATTTAGCACAATATTATAATTAGAGGTGCACAGATGATCAATGGAACACTGGTAACGGAAAAGTAGTCATTTGTCAGTTTGTAGAAAAATAAAACCATACTGTACACTGCATTATTGGATTTGAATTGAAAAAAAAAAAAAAAAAAAACTTTTAATGTAGATAATCCCTTTTGATTCGGCCACTATTATCTGATGTTGTGAGATTCCGGGCTGTTGTGCCGAGATCTGAGTGTGGTTACGTCCTAGTAACTGATCACCAGTTGCTAGGAAGTCGCCTCCCTGGAAACTTCGACCACGTAAATACTGAAGATGACCGCCGCAGATGCGGTCGAAACGTTTGGAATAACAACACGCAGACCACGGCACAACACCCCGGAATCTCATAACATCATTGACACCGGCCGTTAAAGCTTTCATTCCCACTTTTAATTGTCCATGATGGTGCATTTTCTGGGTTATTTAAATGTTTAATTAGTTTCTGACACTGTATGCTTAATATATTTGCGAAGTTTATTACTTAACGTGAGAAATGAACTTAATGCTTAATTAATGCAATCTTATAAAAAAGGAAAGAAAAAAATGCAGCGTTTTAGTTTTACTCTTTTGAAAAATTAACTTATTTTATTTTAAACTAGTGATACTCGCACGGCTTTGCCCGTAATAGAAAAATTAAAAGGTCTTTTGGTTCGCCTGTATATTTACAAATAATGTGTGGTGAATTTTCTCGCCAATTGGCTTGTACCCATGTTACAGTTCCACGCTATGATAATTTCGTATCTCGCCAATCGGCTTGTGCTCATGTTACGGTTCCACGTTATGATAATTTCGTATCTCGCCAATTGGCTTGTGCCCATGTTACGGTTCCACGTTATGATAATTTCGTAATTTACTCGCCCGTCTTTTGTTTTTAAAATTGGAATTGAAAAAGAACTACATCGAATTTTCGAAAAATCGCTTCGAGGTGCACACCCCTATGCTACAATCTAACTTTGTGCCAAACTTCATGAAAATCGGCCGAACGGTCTAGGCGCTATGCGCGTCACAGAGATCCTGACAGACAGAGATCCCGACAGAGAGACTTTCTGCTTTATTATTAGTAAAGCTACTTATTTTTAAGTTCTCAAAATGCCATATTTTGAATAATCAAAATCATACTAATACAAAAAAAAAATGTTTGCAAAAATTCAAAATGCAAAAATTTTATCACTGTCGCAGCAAATGAGAGTAGGGACTATTTTCTTATTTTTCTTTAAGTTTAGCGAATAAGATATTTTATACACCATTTATTTATGAAAGAAAAGTGGACCTTTTCTATAAGAACGTCAGAAACTTTTGACGCAAGTTTCAGACAATAGATTTAAACAAGAAAATGGTTAGTAAAAAGAAAAAAGGGAACACGAAGTTTTCTACTAAAGCAAAAAATTTTTTGCGGAAGGAGAGCTTCCTCTAGACTGCATGACGTCACAAGAGGGAGTGTTGCCTAAAAATAAAATGTTTGAGATAGTGCATGTGGTTTTGAAGTGTTTGGAATCCCCTTACTGCCTTCTGTTACATTCCGATGACACAAAAACTGAATTAAAAAATAGACCTCTGAGAGGAAAAGTTCTGTGACTTTTTCCGTAAAAACATCGAAAAAATAAGAAACAGTAAGCATTTCAGTATTTTTTCAACGATCCTGTAAAAAGTAAATAACTGAAATAAAAATAAAAGTAACATGTGAAAACAGGAGAGTAAACTGAACTTAAGAGCGTTAGAAAACATATCATTAAATGCAAAAAAGAAAGAGCAACTTAATTTTGATCATAATACAGTTTAATTTAAATCTAAAAATAAAAAATGTAAATTACACCATTGGAGTTTATGATAAAAAGATCTCTCAGTCCGTCTAGAAAAGCATTTATATGGATATCAAAAAATTCATTTAAGAATATTCATTTTTTTTGTTATGTTCAAAAAAATATTTAAATATTATTCTAGCAGCGTAGCTATTACAAAAAGTATAAAGTTAATCTCTTTGGTAGGAAACCTTAACAAAATGACCGTGTTTTGGAAGGAGTTACCTAAAAAGTACGTATTATAACAAATAATATTTGTCTATCCCTTAAAATATATTACAATTGCTTTCACTGCGTTATTCTAATCGGTCTGTGAATTAGCAGGCACGTTAATAGTAATGAATGTCCTTTGCTCAATTTTTTTTTTGCGAATTGCTTCTGTAAGATTCATAACGTAATCAAATTTGCTATTTAGCCTCTCTTCCAAAAAGTAAAAGTATTGTAACTTTTTTCCCTGCTTACAATTGTAAGTAAACAAATAGTTATGCTTTGCAAAAATACTAATTAGATAAGAGTCTTAGGTAGTCTTAACGCAGCCTTGAACTGTAAAAAATACACAATACTTGGAGCTCTCAAAGCTTTCTTAAAAGTCAATTTTTCTTTTTAATTTTTTTAAGAAACATAATAGAAAACTTATTAAGTAATAAGTAACCGCCCCCTGCGTATGCATGTATTATTCAAAATTGCTTTTTATTTATCACGTGTAAATTCAAAAACTATAGCAAAACATTTTTATGGTGATGGTGAAAACATTTAAAATGGATGCACGCTGCTGCATAACACTGTAGACTTCATGTGAACAGAACAGTGAACAAAATAACAGTTAAAGAAACTTAAAAGAAACTCATTTGCTAAAAAATTATGTTAGCACTTCAATGACTTATAGATCATTTAAGTCACAAAAAATTGAAAACAATTTTTATTTTAATAAAATTTCAAAATATTTTGCAAATGAGATTTTTTTTTTTGCAGTTTTACAAAAAAAAAAAAAAAAAAAATGTGTTTTGCATTTTATATTGAAGTATAACTTCTAATCAAATGTTTACTTTGAACGAAAAAAAGATTTGTAGCACTAATTCAATAACTTTTTAAAATATCCTGCGCGACAACTGAAAAAATTGGTAATGAGAAAAATCGTTTAAAGTTAGGCCTTTAAAGTACTGTTTACCTCATCTTGTTTGGCATTTTTTTGAAAACAATTAGGAAGTTTTTGAACTAGAGAGAGAGAGAGTGTGTGTCAAAATTTTGGTATGAAAATGTGAATAATAAAACCCTGCATCACATATATGTTTTGAAAAAAAAAGAAACATTTTGAGACTTAATACTCATTTGACTCCTTAAAATAAAAATATATTCAATTAAAAGGATGAAGCATTCAGTTTAGTCATAGTGTTGAGGCAAAACATTTGAGAAAGCCGTTTTTAAAAACAGTTTCGAAAAAAATTTCGAAAGCTCGTTTGTCACTCTAGTGCCCCGTTAATGAAGTATACTACAGTAATAACTTTTACATTTTTAATTTTCGATCCAAACTTCAGAGGTGGAAGGGGTGAGGCAAAAGAAAAATGTTCTATAAGTTTTCTAAATAACATCACGCATGCGCACATCATGATAGGTAGACCGCGATGGACAAACGATGAAGAACTAGACGGAGAGATTCATTTTGTCCCATCTCAATAACCAAAGAATTCCATTTTGCTATTTTTTCTATCACACATGCACTAACTAAATACAGTTACTACTTTTTTTTGCGCTTACTAAATATTTTAGTAATGATTGACTCATGAATTTAGTTGTAACAATGATAAAATCAGTAAAATTCAACTGTAACAACAACATATACTATTTTTTCTTATTATTATTATTTAGATTGTAACAACAATAAAAACAGAAGTTGTAGTCGTTTTCGGTCTAATAATACTAATTATAGCCATAACAGTCATTATTTATTAATACGATGGTGGTTATTACGGATTTATTATGGTTAAGTGGTGATTATTATTATTATTACTATTATTATTATTATTATTATTATTATTATTATTATTATTATTATTATTATTATTATTATTATTATGTGACTATAAAGTAGTTTTCAGCTCTAGTACTGTTAATATTATTTGACAATTCTCAGTTTACCGAATGGCAAACTCCACATTTTACCGAATAATAATAATTTTGCGGAATTGTCAGACAAAATACGCCGAATAAGGAAATTTTTGGATGGTCTTACTGACCTCCCGTGACCTCTCATTGAGGGGCTCTTGTCTGTGACGACATTCCACAGCGTGTATGGCAGAAATTTTATCACAGGTATAATATCATTCAGGCGTAAGAAGGGGGGGGGGGGCATATGAAACATCTTTAAAATTATTTAAGCGCTAGAAGATCGCCCATCAAGATATGACGAGTGAAAATTGCTTCTACATTTGAACGAAGCAATTGCCTGTTTAGTGATATTTTGATACTTGAAATTTTAACCCTAACTCCAGTGGATTAAGCCTAAAGTCCAGGGGATAGCGTTAATTTTCAACCACTTTTTTGATTCTTCATTACCCTAAAATGACTGTCTTAACAGTAAAACAGTTAAGTTACCGGATCGAGTTCAGCCTTGTCTCAATAAAGCCTTTCCCTGCCTGTTAAACATTACCAAAACATTATATCAAATTTAGCATGCCGTGGCGCGAGTTTCTTTGTTGAAACACGCGGGTTACTCGATCATCGGCCATTATTTATATGAGGAGTGTTATCAAAATAATTTTATTATTATTACATTTATAAAAATTACTATTATGTTTATCATTACATTTATAAAAATTACTATTATATGTATTATTACATTTATGAAAATTATTATTATTTTTAACCGACTTCAAAAAGGAGGCGGTTATCAATTCATACCGTATGTATGTTTTTTTTTTGTTTGTCCACTCATAGCGTCTCACCTAGTGAACCGATTTTGATGATTCTTTTTTTAATGGATAGGGGATGGCTCAACTTAGGTCCCATTACTTTGTTTGACCATATTTGTTCTTTAGAAAAAAAGTTATGGGCAAAAAACAGTAAATTTTATGCAATTTCCCTATTAAATGATTTTGTAGCGAAGTTCGCACTTTTCACCGTGGATAACGGTGGCTAAATGGTAGAATTCTCGCCTCCCACACGAGCGACCCGGGTTCAAATCTCCGACTAGGAGAAAGTGAATTTTACTAAAATTTCGTTCCTACTGTTTCCCGTATTTTCTCGAATCTTCTATTAATTTCTGTGTGTTTCCAAGTCTGGAAAGTTCCAGCACTTTCTCAAGTTGTATATAAGGAGATGTAACGTTCATTCGTGGTTCTGAATAAAGATCTCGAGTTGAGGCTAACGAGTATTCGCTTCATTTTGCTTTCACATTGTCTTCGCTATCTTCATCTACGCGACAATACGAAACTCATTGTTATAAAAGTTTGGTGCCATATAACAGTAACATTAATAATAATTGTAATGATAATTTTGAATGAAGGCTTCTCTGAAGCAAGCATCAAATTTCTTCAAGGGACATTTCGATAATGGGGAATCTGGCGCTGTCGTCTCATTTTTGGCGTAAATAATTTTATTTTAGTAACCCTGCTGATTTATAGTAACCCTATGTGAATTATCAAAATCTTCCTTTCTTCAGCGCTATTCCTCCATAGTAGGGGTAAACCTAACCTGGAAGCGAGGTGATGCAGTGATTAGGATCTGCTTAGCCTTCACAATGCTACCATCAGGTTTGACTCAACTACTCTGTAGTATTTTTATCGTTATCATCTATGTCGATAACAGATGATCGGGGCTAAGTAAGAAAATACAGGATTGCATCATGAGCAACTTAGATGCTGTGGAATGTAAATTAGTTAGGAAAAACGTAATACTTAAATGGTTATAATTAAATTAACTACGCATGATTTCCAGAGAGGAACAAAGATAAGTTTTTAGTGCCAATCGCTTAAAGTTTAACGCGTTTTTTTTTTTTTTTAGTTTGGAGCATTTTTAAGAAAAAATGTGAAGTTTTGTGATGGTAACTTCTTATTATTTCTGAAATACCTACATTTACACTAAAAAGAATGAAATAAAAAAAATTTTGAAAAAAAAAAAAAAAATAGAACCGACTTTAAAATTGCTCTAAAAAGTGAAAAATAATTTTATTCTTTAAACACCATCGATAATGCTTTTAAACATAATTTTTGAAGTTGGCGCAAAAACGATAGGTAAAATCATTCACAGCCATAACTCAAATACAACTATAAATTTAACCAGGACCAGTTTCTTCACTATCACATACATTATGCATTGATAACAGCATATTTGAATAGCGATATAAATCTTTCGTACGTAACTTTGGATGCTTTTCTGAAAAAAAATATGAACGAAGCATGGTTACACTGGATTTTACGTTTTGTTTTGCGCCAACTTCAAAAATTATGTTTAAAAGCATTATCGATGGTGTTTAAAGAATAAAATTATTTTTCACTTTTTAGAGCAATTTTAAAGTCGGTTCTATTTTTTTTTTCAAAATTTTTTTTTATCATTGCATTTATTATTATTATTATTATTATCATTATTATCATTATTATGAATATTTCCAGTATTGTTATCTTTATAATGATTAACGTTGTTATTATCTGTCACAGGAAGTGCTATTTTTATGAAAACCGGAAAAAACGAAGGAAATCTCTGAAAAGAATTTATCGTTATTGAGGAAAATAAGTAGCAATTTTAAAGCTCATTAAAGCGCTACAGAGAAAGTATACCGAAAATACTTTGAAACAACAAACTATGTATCACAACACAGTGAAATGATTACAAAACTGTTTGCTATAAAATGTAGATGTCGTGCCGCATCTGAAGTGAAATGAAAACAGACAATCCTCCTGCCGTTCGAAGTAATAACCTTGGTGGAATCTTAATTCAAATTTTTAACACGCGAGTACTTTTCGTGGCCAAATAGTGTAAATTACTGGAAAATTGTTCTGCTTAATGGCAAATTCTATGGTTAGGGACGAAGTAATAAACGGTTTACGTTATTCACGTGATTTGTTTTCGTAAGTTTTCGAGATTAAAGAAGTAATTTGGAACGCGGCGAATAAATTGTAATTTCAAGAAGCGTAAAGCAAGCGATAATATAACGCGAGGTAATTTTTGAAATAGTTTTTAAATGAAACACGAAAAATAAATAATAACATTGTAAAGTACACACACACACACACACACACATATATATATATATATATATATATATATATATATATATATATATATATATATATATATATATATATATATATATATATATATATATATATATATATATATATATATATATATATATATATACACCCTTGTACAAATTAGTTGAAACAAAATATTTTTTCCAATTAATTATAAAATTATTCCGAGTATTTTTCACTAATCAAACTAAAATATGTAAAATATGTAAAAATATTTAGGTGATGAAAAAACCCTTTAACTGAAATCAGATACACCAATTAGAGGGGTTCTGAGAGCGCATGTGCAATAATTTCTGAAGATGAGAGCTGCAGCTATGATCAGGTTTGTTGAGATTTCACTGTCGTCTGCGATGGATGTGCCACCACGAAAGCGTCCAAAGATTTACTCTTTCCGAACACCTTTAGAGAGATTTCAAAGGTAGTCGGCGTTAGTATTGCAACTTTGAGCCGAAATATAAGACACAATAGAGAAACAGGATCCATATTTCCAAAGCGGAAAGGGAGATATGGCCAAAAATCGAAAGTAACACCAATAGATGGCTCTTTTCTATTTATTCTTAGCAAAAGAAGATCTTCGAAAGACTAGCGCAGCATTCAATGATAGATTCAAAAGAGAATGGAATAAATATTAGCCCATTTACTGTTCGAAGGAACCTTTTTGCAGCCTATCGGTAGATGAAGAAACAGCTTCTGACCCAACGAATGAAGAATAAGCGCTATTTGTAGGATTTAAAATATAAGAGTTGGATTGCTGAATATTGAAGGAAAGTTTTAGCAACGAAAGCAATTTTACTGCCCTAGGCCAAAGACCTCAACAACTGTAGAGATCTCCAGGCGAAAGAACATGACCCAATTTCTAAAACACCCTCAAAATAATATGTTCTGGGGTTGTTTCGATTACGATGGGGTTGGTTCTTTGCAGCCTGTTTAGGGTATGATTCGTTCTGAGCAATATATTACCATTCTGGAAAAAAAGGGTTTACCAGAGTTAAAAAAACGATACCCAAATGGAACGGGGATTTTCCAGCAGGATTTAAATCGTTTCCATTCGTCCAAAATGGTCAAGAAGTTCATGCCTGAGAACCAAATTGAGAGATTGGAATGGTCTTGGAACTTTCTTGATATCAAGCCAATTGAAAATTTTGGGATATAGGCAAGAATCGTCTATTGAATAAGAACAGTTCAACTATGGAGAAGCCAAAAACTGCTCTAATTCATGTTTGAGACAAGGACTAAAACGTTATAAACGATTGTAAGAAAAATGGTGGATTGCATGCCAAATCGTGTAAAAATGTTAGTAAAAGTCCAAGACATCATATTATGCACAAACAAATTTTTGGTTTTTTATAAATTTAAGTAAAATACCATATCTTCTTATTTTTCCCGATTTTTCGGGTTTGTTTCAATTTTCACAAGGGTGTGTATATAAAATTTTGAAAAAATAATAGCAAATGTTGAACGTTTATACTAAAAAAAATTTAGTCTCGTAAATATTGTCTGTAAGGATCTTTATCTTAACATTTTTGTAGCTAGTTATCTGCAGTTTTTTTTATGTCAAGTTATGGATTTACGTGTTTAAATATAATGAGGCAAGCTGCAAATTTCATTGTATTTGCGATAAATTTTGCTGAGGTATTTAAATTCTCAATTAAGATTAAAATTAACCAATTTTAAATTTACAAGAACAATTACGAGAAAAGGAAAACCGAAGGAGTAATTTTCAACTGACAGTCTTACTCAGTTGATTTCAAACCCTGCAAATTTATAATCAAAAGTTTAAGATTTTACTTTGCTGAACTAACGAATATGACAACGAAATATAAGAGAAAACTGAACGAGAAACGAAATAATTTTTTCCATAGTTTTCAATTAATTAAAAATAATATTTAGTTATAAAAAAAAGTACCAAAATGATTGAGAAAAAAGTTCCTAATTAGCAAATGTCACGTCTTCTCTCGCTTAAAGTTACAAAATAAAAAAATCCTTATGTGCTAATGAAAGAGAATATTTTTTTACTTTTATGTATCGCTTCCAGTTAGTATTTTTGAACGTACGATTTTTTAGGTATGAAAAGCAGTGGCTCACGAAAGTTTGAAGCGCAAGAATGTTCTGAAGTAGAACTACAAATTGAAAAGCTTAGAAATTCAAATTCCCATTTGAAGGTTTTTTGAAAATTTTACAATGAGCAATTTTCACTTTGATCAGTAAAACATTTACTCGATCATAGATTGTAACTGCCAAACCTACGCTTAATTTTTTTTTCCAGTATATAGATATTGTGTTATTTTGAAAATTTGATTTCGAAATGTGTTTTCTTAAAACATATATTTTTTACTTTTATTCGAAAGATATGAAATTGTCGCATTACAAATGGAAAATTCAAAAGCCTCATGTACATACTTAAATAATTGATTGATTTTAGGGCATATAAACTTGGCTTTTCTTTATATTTTTCCTCACTTATTCAATACCATTTATGTTACTAATATGTAATACAAAATGTACATCAAAAAGTAAACAACATTTTTTTTTTCATTCTTACTACTTTATATAATTACTATTATATACCTAATGACTTTAACATTCTTGTTATATAAATAGTTACTATTGTAGATTTACATTATTCATTTTTATTATATACATAACATTTCGTTAAAAGTTGAACAATTTATTTTTATTTCTAAACCAATGATAAATGCAGTAAATTTCAGGCTTTACAAGAAAAAAAGATTGTGCATAACTTAACTAAATGCTACCATCATTTAAGACCTAAAAACATCAAATGTATTGAAATTAATGTTTTTTTTTTTCATATTTTTTTTATTTATTTACACATTGCTCAGCTTTTTATCTAAAACCAAGTATTAGATTTGACATGCTATGTGATTCCATATCATCAGATGCACCCTATCTCTCCTAAAGGATTGTGGGAGAACTGTTTTATAACCTCTAACATTATAATGAAAAAAGTGTTACGTAAATGAATGGTATGTAAAGCAATCGTTTAATGAAACTAAGTTCAAAAATCATTGGACAAAATTGCACTGGGATCGTTTTCAAAATTTCAAAAGCATTTTTTCTGAAAGAGTATGCTTAAAAACATAGGATCTGACGATTTTTAAATAATTTGACAAAGTTTAATATTAAAAAAAATATTATAATCAATTTTTTTTGCGCTTCTGCACATGACATCAGAACGGATGGAATGCCATTCACTGATGCTAATAGCTCAGAGTGCAATATTTAATTTGCATCTTTACTCACATGTACTGGCAACGATATGGTTGATAGTAAGCGTAGAGCACGATATTCAATGCGTTTTTAAAATGTCAAGACATGGATAAGCGGTAGACAGCAAGCGTCAGCATTCAGCGCTCATTGAGGAGTACGAGCCAAATTTCATCACTTGTGACGTCATAAAGACCACGCCTTGTTTGAAAAATCGGATATTTTAAAAACTAGTTAAAAATTAAACGTTTTGAAAATAAAGTTTTCCTTTACTCCATAATATTTTTTTTTTTGCTCATTCTATTAACTTCTCTTTCTAAAAGTAGCACTTTTGACTGATGGAAGCAACTGCATTTCATCATAAACTAAAAAAAAAAAAAAACATTTTTCGATATTTAAAATTAACCAGTAACTAAACTGTTTTTTTCCCTTATAAAAGCAATGGTTACATAATAATAATAATAAAAAATGAGCACCAGGAGTTTTAATCTTGTTTCTGGTTTCATTTAGAACAAAACAACAAAACGGAACAAAACCGCTTATATTCCTTTCCTCCTAAATTAAGCGGCAGGAAGCAATTAACCAAAAAGGCCAGACATAAGATGAAAAAGGAAAAATAAGTGAAATGCTAAAGGCTTTATAAGATCATTTAAGCATTCGTTTCACATCAATATCAAGAGAGGGATAGATAAACGAAAAAAGAGGAGACACTAACTAGAGATTTCCTGTGATAAAGAGCGAAAGGAACAACAGAGACTTCTTCACATTTCCGTAGAGATCTTAAGTGGTTTGAACTTAAAAAAAAAGTGATATTGTTTATCTTGAAAGATATTAACTTTGTGAGTAAATGATAGTTTAAGATGAAAAATATTTATCAATTATGTTTCATCTAATTAACTTAAAAGGAAATTTTATCCTTGAGTTTTGATTTTTGTTATTTTTCCTGCTTTGTTTGAATTACAACGATTTGAAGCCTAATATTTTGTAGGATTTTTATTTTAAAATATAACTAAAGTCTTTGAAAAATAACAACGAAAATAAACAACAAACAAGCAAACAAAAAAACTAACAAAACAAAAAGGCCTTAGCTTGCTATCAACAGATGCATTAACATTAAAAATCACATAATTTTGAAGTTTCAAAATATAGAAAGTAAGTAATTTAATTCAAAGAAAATACGATAGGGATTACAGATAGTGCAACGGTATATTTTGCCAGAACAAACTTGATCCTGGCATACTATTTTGTTTTTAAGTTTTCTTTTTAGTTTCGTCAATATTTTATACGGTTTATATTTTAAAATGTAATTTCAATTCATTAAAATCTAACAACGGAGATAAATAACTAACAAGCAAAGAAAGAAACAAAACAAAAAGGCCATAGTTTCCTATAAACAAATTCATTAACATTGAAAATCACACAATTTTGAAAGATGAAAAAATAGAAGATAAATAATTTAATTTAAACAAAATGCAGTAGGGACTACAGAGAGGGCGACAGTATATTTTGCTTAAACAAACTTCATCCATTATACTATTTTGTTATATGTTATGCTTAATGTTAGCGATAGACTTGGTAAGAAATGTTTGCCAACACTGCCGTGAGTAGTTAAAGTGCAGTATCTGCAGAAATGAGTTTTTGAGATATTTTAAGAAACACGTTTTAGATCCGATCCCATACCATCAATAGGGAAACTTTGGAATTTGGCGTTTTTTTCGTGCTTTATTTTCTGCAAAAACTTAATCAGCAACTTGTACAATAAAGCAATAGCACAATAGACGACAAAAATGCAAAAAAAAAAAAAAAAAAGCAAAAAAAAAAAAAAAAAAAAAATATGTATAATTTTACAGATACTGCCGTTTACAGTTAACTTTTTTGCAGTTTAGAAGGCGTTTTTTTTATTTTTTTAAATGTAAATAAAGCGCATTTCCCTATTTTTATTCACTAAAAGTTTTTTTTGTAACTATAATATTTCTGTTCTATCTATTGAGCTCAATGGGTAGAAAACATTTTATTTAAGAAAAGTACTGCTTGCACTAAACTTCACACGGATAGTCAAACAATGACCCTATAAGCAGAAATTAGTTTGAAATAAAAACGAAACATTAAATTTAAAGGAACCTATTTTTCTTAGTTTAAGAAAAAAAAAAAACGAGTACGGAACTCACATTTAAACTGGAAAACCCGTAAAATCGAATAATCTGCATTATAACAATCTGGTAATCGGGTGTTCATAGTATAAAGAAATTTTTTACAAGTATAAGGACAAAGAAAAATAATGCGCTTCCTTGCAAAGGCACTAATACAAATGACAACAACTAAGTATGAAAGTTAATTAAAAAGTTATAAAAAAAATTTTTTTGAAAGCATATTTAACTTACTAACTATGAGAGTTATTTTCTTCATTTTATTTTCTTTTCTGAAAGCAAAGTGAGACAATGTAAATATATTTTCTCATAGCTTTTAAGAAAAGTCGTTTATTATGTAGTATTACACATAAAAGTTGAAAAGATTTTATTAGCTCCTAATTTTTTGGATTTAATCTGAGTGAATAACCTGTTTTTTCCCGAAAAAATGTCATTGCAAAAATTTTTGCTTCAAATAAAAATAAAAATAAATAAATAAATAAAAGATTTCTCGGTTATGTAGCGTATGAGAAATACATTTCCTTTTCTCGAGAATAAACTAAATATAATCATGATGGTTAGGTACGAGTATTTTGGTTCTACTGATAAAAAAAATTTGTTTAAGGGGTCTAAGGTCTCTTAACCTTCAAAATTTTCAATTTTCTGGAAAAAATATATGTTATGCATAATTTAATTCTGAACAATTTGATACCTTATTTATTACCATACGCAAAAAACTTTTCAAGTTATCGTGAAAATGCGTAAACTTTCCCCATAGAGATTTATGTTAAGAGCAGTTGTTTAAGCCTCTTTTTCTCAAGTGCCGGTTTCTCGTTTTGCGCGCAGGATATCTTCGAAAGTTTCTTATGAATTTCCGTAAAATTTTCATGCGTGTTTGTCTGGCTTATTTTTATGATCTGAACCTAAATTTTAACTAAAAATAAAAGTTTATATTAAAAAAATATATATTTTTTCCCCCAAAATTTTGACATTAACTTATAAAATTTCAAAAAAGAATTAAATCATTAAAAAAAAAAACAAATAAATTTAGGTTCAGATCATAAAAGTAAACCGGCAAAGCATGCATAAAAAGTTTTACGGAAATATATAAGAAACTTTTTGAGATATCATGCGCGCAAAATGAGAAACCCGAGAAAACGAACATGAGAAAAAGAGGCTTAAACAGCTGCTGTTAACATAAATCTCTATGGGGAAAGTATACGCATTTTCACGATAACTTGAAAAGTTTTTTGCGTATGGTAATAAATAAGGTATCAAATTGTTCAGAATTAAATTATGCATAACATATATTTTTTCCAGAAAATTGAAAATTTTGAAGGTTAAGAGACCTTAGACACCTTAACGATTATTTTTCTAGCTAAATCTTTCTTTCAAGGATTTAAGAAACCATTTAACGTTCATGTCTGGAAAGAATAACGTAGAGAAAATGAAAACTATCTGACAAAAGACTGTTCAACTTTTAGCGGATAAGTAAATTTTTTTTTACTAAAAGATCTTTTAGTAAAGACAAGACGAAATGCCTTTTTTAACATAAAAAAGTACTAATAGCATCTTCCATTGTTGGTTTCTTTTAAGACTGAAGACTGTAGTACAAAAGCTGGTATTGTATGTGAAAAATACCCAGGATTTGCTAAAAAATACCCACCTGGAAGAAAAAAAACCTAACGAATGTTTTTCATGTCAGGTAATAAAAAGGTACGTATACTTGTAAGAAAAGTCAAAGAACTTAATATTTTATAAAGCAAATAAAGGAGCTGTAATCTTTACTAATAATAAAGCTGAAAATCTTTCTGTCCGGATCTCTCTCTGTCTGTCAGGATCTCTCTCTGTCCGGATCTCTGTCTGTCCGGATCTCTGTCTGTCAGGATCTCGGTGACGCGCATAGTGCCTAGACCGTTTGACCGATTTTCATGAAATTTGGCACAAAGTTAGTTTGTATTATGTAGGTATGCACCTCGAAGCGATTTTTCGAAAATTCGTTGTGGTTCTTTTTCTATTCCAATTTTAAGAACAAAATTATCATAAGATGGACGAGTAAACTACGAAATTATCATAACGTGGAACCGTAACATGAGCACAAGCCAATTGGCGTGAAAATTCACCATACATTATTTGTAAATATACAGGCGAACCAAAAGACCTTTTAATTTTCTATTACGGGTAAAGCTGTGCGAGTGCCACTAGTGAAAAATGAAACGCTATAAAAATGAACTAGATACAACATTACAAAAAAGGGGGGGGGGGAGAAATTTGTGATTAAACAGCACATTCAAAGTACTTAAATTTTTAAGGCGCAATAAATAAATAAGAGTACAAGTTTTTGAACACATTTAATAAAATTTTCCGTCACAGAGCAAAACTACATGATTTTTTTTTACAAATATTAAAACTTAATTTTTTAAAAATCAAAAACCAAAAAGTAATGGAAATTTTATCTCACAAAAGTCTTCGTACACTTTAAAAAATGTCTATATATTATTAAATAATCTAACTTTTTACTAAGTTATTATTTAGTAGAATATCATGCAGTATCAATAACACCTTTTAAACGTCTGGGAATATATTTCATTCTTTTTTCTTTCTTTTTTTGCGTAATTTCTGAGTAAGTGTTCAACCACACTTCGAGTCTTATTGTTACTAGCTCTATTTTCGTTTCAAAGCCGTATTTTCAAAATCTAGATTCCAGATATATCTAAATATGTTACATTAAGTTCAAATCTGGAGATTGAAGGGGTATTTTCTAAACTTTAGGAATATTTTTGAGGCACTAGACGCAAACTTTGAAAACCGTGCCCTTCTTACTGTTGTCTTGATAAAAAACAAAGTTGTTTCCGATAACCAAATTTTTGGCTAATAGTTCAAAATTGGTTTTTAAAATATTTAAATGAACAGCATGATTCATTATTTCATCAAAAAATTCCAAACTAACAAGTCCTGATCCTGATATCCACCCTCGCACATTTTTATTTGTAAGTAAGACGTAATTTCAAAACGTTTTGAGCTTATTTAACATTGATTTTGAGAAGAAAAGCGCAAGCTTTCTGTTTTCCGTACGGCCAAGAAAATTACTGCGGGAAGAAGTCCCATTTAATCCAGGTAATCAGAGAACTTGGCGAACAATTTTAGGTGAAAACTAAATGTAAAAGTTTTCATTTAACTCTGCAGAAACTTTTACAGCACTCAAATGTGACTTTTTTTATATTTTTTTTAACTGTAAATCTGACGTTTTCTTTCCTTGTTTTCGGTCCGATTCTTTTCTTTAAAGCATTTTATCAAGCGCTTTAATATAGAATGGAATAAATTAACTAATTTAGAGATATTTCAAATCAATTTACCACTACTGTGAGGGAAAAGTTCAAATTTCGAATGGTGTTTGTGATTCTTTACGAATACCAGACATTTTAAAGTAATAAGCACAGTATTAAGGAATAAATAAACAAAAAATTAAAGCCAAATGACTTTTAAGGGTCAACACAATGCAAAAATAATAAAAAACGACGTATAATAATTTTAATCATGAATTTATTCGAAAATATTTGAGTGTACGATGACTTTTGTGGCATATTATTTTTCTGTTTCTTCGTTTTTTGACTCATTTCAAAAAGAAGATCCGGTAATCTTTTTTAAAAGAATACAGGGTTTTATTTAGAATGACATAGAAATTACGTGATAAACAATTGAACCTCATATTCGAATTCAGTTTTGCGTTATTTTGGTTTCACTAAAAAATTTCGAAGTGTACGAACACTTTTGGGAGCCACTGTATTTGATTCGTGATGTAAGACTGCCTCGGTAAAATCTTTCTTGCAATCATCTGTCAACTAAGGGACGTTACATACTCCAATACGTGCTATTCAATTTTGCACTATTAATTTACGGGCAAAAATTCATTTTAGATTATATTTACAAGTGCTTTAAATCTATTTACATCGCGGCTTACTCAGTTTACTTTGTCATTTTAGCCGCATAGTTTTCACACAAAATCTTTAGAACGAAGAAAAACATTAATTTGATTAATTTGTTGCCAAAAGATAAAAGACTAACTAGCTGCGTGCCCGGCGTTGCACGGGCTACTTAAAAAATGAAAGAGATGTCCAATCGATGTTTTTGTATTACTCTGACATCAGTTTCTAAAGCGCTAGGGAGCAAATAAATACGCGTAATGCAAGGTTTCAAAACACCAGTAGAGCATATTTTTGGCAAAAATCTCTGTAACGTTAATCATAGTTATCAATGATACAAGTTATGAGTATTTTCAATTAGAACAAAAGATGAAAATATATGCATTATCAACTATAATCTGTGCTCACGTTAAAATGAATTACATCTGATAGACTATATCTGAACTATTTATGTACAATTACAATCAGCTTTTTACAAAAAATGACATACACGTTTTGTTTGATTACGTGAAGCTAAAGCACCAAGACTAAATAAATATCAATAAGCATTAATTTAATACCAAGTCATCAGATTCCAAATTAGCTTTAGTTAAAATCCTTAAAAACAATCTTTTTTTTACAACTCTGTTTCACTTAAAGAAATCCAAACAATCTTAATTTAACATGTTCTTTTAACAATACAAACTGTATTTCAAAAATAGAAACAGGAAGGAAAAGTAGAGTTATTTCAATTTGAAAACTCACCCATGTGACGGGGAAAAGTTCAACAAAATGAACATAATTAGTCGCACATCCGAAATGTACCAAAATATGAGGCCGGTGAATGATAAACTTACACTACAATCAATAAACATAGCTAAAGAAACAACTTTCATATTCTGAAAAGAGTTAAGAACGTTGAATGTAAAAAATAAAAAAAAAAGACAGACGATAAAATAAAGGCTATGTCCGAATAGAGCAACCAATTTTAAACTAATTTAAAATGAAAGTCTAGATGGAAACGATGTTTTAAGATTTGGACAGCAGCCAAAAAAATCTCTTTTAAAACAATTATTAGAATTTTACTTGCTCATCCATGTGCAAAATGGCAACAGGAAAGAAATAAAAATTCCTGAATAACGTTATGTTAATTAACGTTTTAATTAATATCTCCGCTATTAAAGTCGCACAATTACGAGATTGGTCCTATTGTTTTTTCTTTGGTAAATTTCAAATTGATCGGTATCACGTTTGACTCTCGATTCGCAGCGGTTCTCGAGAAGATCGATCTTCAGACAGACGGACGCGAACAGATTTTAATATTATAGTGGATTACGTTACGGAATTAGATTTGCTTCTCGCCGTCTAGTGGCTAAGATGAGCGATCTCTTTTCACTGATATTATTTAAAGTTCTAGTTTATTTGCAACAAGTGACAACTCAATTGGTGAATAAATGAGAAAATGCACAACATTCTCCATTATTTACCTAAAAAGGAAACATCAATTAGTTAAAAGAATTTAGCAAACTTTATTGCAGCACAAGTTTTTAGCCATAAACTCCAAATTATGAGCGATTAAAAGACGGGAAAAAATTTATTAAGATAGATGACTATCACTTTGGTTGGGTTCGATGAGCGACCGGTAGCTCACCGGTTAAAATGATGACGTCATATAATGACGTCACCTCCAATGCTTTAGCATTAGCTGACTTTACTAGCTGTCACGTGATCAATATACCGATCGCTACCGATTGAGCTCGTGGAACGTAAGCATTACTTTAACCGGTAAGTTACCGGTTGCTCATCAAACATAACCTTTCATGAAATTTTCTACAAAAAATAAGCGTTTTTTCTATAAAAAATAAGCGTCCTATAAAAGAACTAGTGTTTAAATATTTACATATGTTATATAAATATTATTGTGGATTATTCTGTCATGATATCGAATATTTTGTTTATTCAAATACTTGCTGTGAGTACCTATGAAGTATCGCAAAAACATGCTAAAGATAAATGGGCACACACAAAATGGTTTTACATTTCACAAATTCGAACTTGTGAGCAAATTTTAGAAAAAAGGAAGAGTAGGAAAAATGATAGATCTGTGTATTCAAATACGAGGAAGAAATGATTTTTTTTACTGTAACAAGAAAGTATAATTTGTACCAATAAAGTAATAGTTACGCAAAATTGCAAAAATGTAATTGAATTTGTCTTTAAAACACTCATTGGAAGTGTAATAAATTGTGTGATGGTAATAGAAGTTATTTTTTTTCTTCGTATTTTGTACAAGTTATTGGGATCGTCCGTGATCAATAAAACTCCAAAACTTGATCTTCTCAACTATGTGCAAAGTTATGAAAATTATGGCTTAACTGCGATATTTTATGAGAGTCATAAATGATCTTTACACTTTTTTTTTTCAAAATCTAGAACGTTCATGAGTTTTTTAAAGCTTCCTTTAACTGAATTCAAATGTTTGTTCTACAAAGTTTTCTCCCTCTTTAAGTGTTTTAAAAATGTCTTCTGCCGTGTGAAGGTAAAGCGCAATATCTGCAAACTTCTGCCTTTTTCCTTTTTTTTGTATTTTTGTATTTTAGCTTTATTGTGCAAACTTAATAAGTCAGTTTCCGCAAAAAATAAAGGACAAAAAGAAAAGAAAAGAAAAAAAAACGACAAATTTCAACAAATTCCAGTTGTATGGAATTCGAAACGCGTTTCTTCAAATATCTAAAAAAGTCATTTCTGCAGATACTGCGCTGTCCCTTACCACGGCTATCTTAATTTAGATATTTTCAGTTTTTTCAAGTACATTTTAATTAAGTGTATTTGAAACTTTGTGGTGGGTTTATAATGATAAAAATGTTCGGCATTCGAAACAAATTCGGTAACCATCTGAAAAAAAGTGACTTCTGTTTAGTAAATGTTACGGGTAATTTTTGATAAATAAACAGGATATCCATGTTGGACAAGAAATAAGCTTAAATGTGACCGCGTTTGGAGAAAATTAAACAGTTAATCGGGCTTAATTGATTTCGACTGAAACAAAATTGAACGAGTAATAAGTGCAATAAATACGATGCCCAATGTCAATACTGGAATTCGGCATGTTTTAAAACGTAATGCTGGAATACTGGGGTTAAAAAAGTTTTTGAAAAGCAAAACACTTTTTAGGTACGTCAAAGTATTTGTACCGAAAAGGATTTTTTGTACTGGTTGAACGATTAAAAAATCGCATTTATAACAGTTAAAAATTTGTTATTTTCAGTTAATACCGAAAATACCGGTTTTACGAAATTGCAAAACAGCACAAAATACTTGCTTTCGGTATACCGGTATTGCAATCCCTAGAGACAAGCATAGGAGAAAATAAATTTTGATTTGGTTAAAATAGAAAAATTGACGAATTATTACCTCGAAACAATACGATTCTGTAATAATGGGAAAAAACTAAATAAGTAACAATCGAAAGAATATAGTATAACATAAGAAATAAATAAACACCTGTGTGCAAAGAAGTAAATGTAAATCAACAACGTTTTAATGCACAAAATTAGCAGATTATTTAACCGTATAAAATGTTTTTCCACGCATAATTATTAGCTCTCGTGTCACTGTTATCGAAGTATGAGGTCTCAAAATCTGCCGAAAATATAAGAAAAGTCACCAAATTTAGTGAGTTTCGCTGAGAAATGGAACATACAGATAGATATCTTGCCACTTATGTGAAGTCTTGTAGTATCTTTCATCTCGTGCCCATAAAGTCCTTATACTTGAGACTATAAGACCTTATATCTCTGTAACGGAGACACGAGGGTAAATAATTTATGCTTACAAAAGTGTCACAACATGGTATCGATTGATACCTATTTATTTTTTTTTCATTATTACTCTATTCGGGTGGATGCCTGGTTACATGATTTTGAAACAGTAACTTCTCTCTAGACTAGTCTAAAAAAGCAACCACTAAAAATTTCTGTGCCTTTTTACTGGATAGACGTGGTTGTTGACAAGTCTGCTACACTACTTTTTCGTTTAAACCCCGAAAAGTCCAGAAGCAAAAGTTATCCTAGTTTTTCTTTAAACTACTTATCAATAAAAATGTTTTTTACACCATGTATCAGAGGCCACTTTTCAAAATCTTGTACTTTTAATGCATAGCATTGTGTTTCTCATTGTATTTTGTAATCTTCAAAATTTTAAATAAATCACTTCTCAGAGACTCATCAAACCTTTTAAATTCTAACCGAAACAGGTACAAGAGTCTGCGAGGTGTATGTATGTATGTACTTTTTAAAAATGATATTATGACTTAGTGAAGATATTTTAATTAATGTAAATATTATAGTTTTAATAAATTTGTTCATAAAGGCTTGCATTCTGATATTGGTGTAAGAAATTTTACCAATTACATTATGTCCTTCATGTATTTTTGTATTTCTACGTTTGTTTGTTTTCTTTTTTTAAGGATTAAACAGTTATTTTTATCGCAATTCGTTTCATTTAGTCACCTTGTTGGTGGTCGCGCCACTTTATATAGGCCTGACTTTTACTTAATAACCAATATTTTACACCATGTTTTCAGCCGAATGCTATATACTTTTATTTCTAAAATATTATGTGTTCAAAAAACGAAAAATTAGCAGATATTCAACACTTTTTAAAAATATCTATGCCTCAAAAGACCCATTTAATAAATTGAAAGTAAGATACACTGTCAGCTGTGATTTCTATTAATGTTCCGTTGAATTACCGTCTAGAGATTAATCTCAAACGCTGTCGAGACATTTTCCGGTGAAGTTAAGGAAAAGCAAAATCTGAATGAGTTCTGCCATATCTACTTAGCTGAGCTGAGGAACTGAATTATAACGCGCAGAAAATACCAAAGTAAATAAATATTATTAAACCTTTCAGTAATGAGTTTAATGTTTCAAACTTTTTTTTAATCACAAGAGATGCACACGATCACATTTCTAATCTAAAAACAGAACTTCTCGATACTGCTTTTTATAAATATCGTCTGCTGTTGCTTGCGTTAATATTTAACAATTTATTATCGTCTGCAATGTTTATACTTCTTTATATTGTTTAATTCGCAACTCCAATAATCTATAGGGAGCGCTGCAACCACTTTCTAATGGTGGATAAAAAAGGTAAAATAAACAAATGCCGTAACTTATAACTTGCTTTGACGCTTACTGAATGATAGTAATTTTTCATCGTATTTGTGGGAAGCTTTCTTTTCTATTCTTCTGAAATTACGTTATACTACAAACTGTCTGAAGCCTGCAATTTACCACAAAGAAAACACGTGGAATAGAATGTTTTACCTTTTTCCGTAGTATTGTTAATCACCGCAAGGTAGCGTATTCGAGCTCTGGAGTTGCGAAGTTGCTTATCTCGTCTACGCTATCTATTCTTTTTTTTTTGTAATGGAAACGATCGAAAGGAGTTAGAACAGTTGAAATATTTTGATAGAATGTGAATGCTGTTTTTTTTCGTACATTGATGGCGGAGAATAAAAACTATATTTTACGTAATTTTGCAATTAAAAGTCTTTTTTCTTTAATAAAAAGTGAAGAGTTTGATTAATTTAATGAAGTGCAGCAATGCATTTATTTACTAAATTTCCCAAGAAGTGGAATGGACGAAACAATAACTCTTGTCTAAGTCTGAACTACATATGAATCTCAGAAGAATTAATCTGCGCTTTCACGAAATCCATTTAAAAGAAAAAAAAAATACTTGTTCCTATATTTCATCGATATCTATTAAATCGGCTTCAATCGAAATCATTTAAACCAGTAACATGTGTGAGAAAAAAATATTTTACTCAAAAAGGAAATATTTTAAGCAACATTTACAGCTTATGTATTGTCGCCTATACTTAATATGTTTATTGCAAGTACAACTACTTTTAATCCTACCAATAACCTTTGAGAAATCGGTACCATAAACATATGCGTACTAGTTCTTTATTTTTTCGGAACACCGGCATTTATTTAAACCCTTTCAAGTATTTCGTAAGACAAATCGGTCAATCTTAACAGGAAATGCGTTTTAAAAAACTTTCCTTTTGAATGACAACTGGAATAAACTACACGTCATCAATTTCGTTTTTTTTTTCTTTTTTGGATTTCTTCCATTTCTTATTGACCGATTCACCAAACTTGGTGTGTATTACCCTAAAAACTAATCAGCACCAATTCTTATTGTTCTCTACCCTACCCTTATACTGAGCCCCCGCATTCAAATGTACATACTTACAGATAGACAGACGCACACAAACACGCGCACACCACATCCACCCACCCACATACATACGCACATAGACACAAAAGGTTTATCTATAAGTAGACACACAAACTAAGACTTTCAAAAAATTCCAAATATCACAATCATTTCATTTCCAAACCTTCACAATTCGAAAAAAATCATTTTCACAAATCTTTCAATCTTCAATACTCTTTCACGAGTGTTTAATTCTAACTTCTGCATTTGAATTTGAAGAAACTTAAAAAAGTTGTTTTTCCAAAAATCCAATTTCCATACAATTCAACAAATTTTAAAAGCTCTGTAAGATAAATATGAAGATGGAAAAATGTGAAGATATGATGATGAAAAATAAAGAAATAAAATAAGAAGCAGCGTGTTTTGATATATTGTCACATGAATTTCATTTTACAAGAAAGAATTTGCTTGGCCCACACTAGAGTTTAAAGCGGACGGTTATATAAGTGTAAATGGTAACAACATCAAATGAAAAAAATATAGTCGAAAGAAATACAGCATTTGCATAGCGTGATATCAATTATAAAAGTCATTTAAGGAATTTTTAGATTTGTAAGTGCAGGTGATAAAAGTTCCATGAAAACAGTTAAGGGGGTCCGGGACATATTTTGAAATTTTTTTTATTATATAATTTAGAGTTTTGAATTTTTTTACACTGATTCACCATCTAAATAATAAGCAAAATCACAACATAAATATGAAAAAAATATTTTTTTTTACTTAAATTTAGGTTTTTTTAAAATGGGGTTGCTTTAAATTGCTATAACTCAAAATATTGTTGGTCTATTTTCAATTTTTTTTCAAAAAAGTATGCACAAATATCAAAGCTTTAATTTTTATTCGGCGATTTTAAAAATATTGATTCAATAAAAAACAAAAAAAAATATTTGAAGAAAAATTTTAAAAAATTCAAAGATACTTTAAAAAAAAAAAAATCATATTTTTTGCAGTTAACGTTTTTTTCAAATAGCCGAATAAAAATTAAAGTAAACTGTTTGAAAAAGACATGCTCCAAATTTCATTACTTTATCTTCATTGGTTCCTGACTTATAAGAGTTTGAATGCAAGAAATCGGGAAAAATTGCATCATGGAGAAAAACGCGTTTAAAGTTTCAAAGTTAAATACACATTAGTTAGGTGCGGGCAACAAAACGAATTATATCTTTTGTTCTAATAAAGAAAGAAACACGATTCAAACGTCCTTTTAAGCAGAAGAAACGGAGTAATATTTTAAATGATTAAAAAAAAGTTGCAAAATTTGACGATTTTTGTGTCCCGGACCCCCTAAAATATTTAACATATAAATTCTTTTATAATTCAAGTATTTTATTCTCTGCTGCTATCTTCACTCAGTTCTTATTCGTTGTTAGGAGTACTGAAGCAAAAAGATACAAGACTCAGTCATGGGCTAAAATGTCTGTCGTCTAACCTTTCCACTGTTTCTTCTAGCATAAATATTTCCAATGTAAATGTTCCGCAGAGAAAGGTTTTCTCTAAAAGGTTTCTTTTACTTATTCAGTGTCAAAATAGACTACTGCAATTTTTTCCAATTATTTTTTTTTAGACAACTGTTTAATGCATGAGAAATTTAAAAGCTTGCATATCGTAAAAAACAGAAGTCTTCAATAACGGCAGTGATTTCTCTGTTAAACCCTGAAGCACATGTACAGAATACAGGGTGTTTTGAAGGTTGTGGGAAAAATTTGGAGTGCTAGAAAATACTTAGATAACAGAAAATCGTACATGAACCAATGGTCGCAAAGGTAATGCTGACGCACTACAGGCACACAAAGCCATAAATTGACGGATACGAAACAGGTCACAAATTTACTACACAAAGACGAGTTTACAAAACATATTAGTTTTTTTAAAAGGTTTAAAGTGGTTTTTAAAAATTGCGACCAGTAGCTCGACGCAATAACAAAACATTGTTCCGTGAACGCTTTCCTAAACAGCTCGTCGTCCCATTGTCATTGCGACATATTTGTTATATGTACAGTTGCACAAATGTACAGTTGCAGATCACAGACTTCAAAAATTGCTGTAAACTTTTCTTTTCAATTGAAATATTGTGTAAAATCGTCTTTGTGTAGTAAATTTGTGACCTGCCAGGGTTGCCAACCTTTGAGAAACTATTTAAGGAGCATCTGTGGTGGTTTTGAGGAGCATTTTGAAATTTTGCGGAGCAGCTCGGCATTTTGTGTGAAAACCAATATAAAAAAATAAACCTCAATTCTAAAATTGTTTTTGAGCTTTGATAATCATTCTAAGCCCTAGCATAAAATAATTATTTTTAAATTTATAAAACAGCTTTAAACACTACGTTACACTTTGAGTAAGCATCTTTAATTTCCCATATTTACATGCCTGTTATAATAAACTAGCAAAATAGAGTAAAAATAAATTTTATTTTATTAGAATCTTTGGTAAACCTGGTCAGAATTAAGACCAAACTGGAAATGCGGAGCAAAATAACTAATTTGCGGAGCAACTCCGCAAAATGCGGAGCAGTTGGCAACCCTGCCTGCATCGCATCCGTAAGTTTCCTACTTTGCGTGCTTGTACCGCGTCAGCATTGCGTTTGCTAGCATAAGTTCCTGTATGATTCTTGCCTGTTATATGATTTGTATCTTATCTATTACTTTTTATATGAGTTTTGAAATACACTCTATACATCCGGTCAATTTAATTCATACAGTAAACGATAAAATAAAAACACTTTTGAAACATATTTTTATATTGATAAATACATACAAAAAATACTCGTTTACAGTAGTTTTCCCAATCAACATTGAAGCGAAAGTTTTTATGGTCAGAAAAAATGATATTTCATTGATTAAACTATAGATCTCAAAAGAAATGTTTTGGATTGCACGCCGGAAAATTAATTGTCCCACATTAATTGCTATTACTTTTCCTCAACAATGACAAACCTGTAAATGAAAAACATTTGTTTCAGGTAAGCCAAGTAACCAATGCCTAATTGAATCGCCGCACAATAGGGCGAAAATGGCAAAAAGTGTTAAAAAATGTTTTAAAACCTCTCTTGTTTGTTTGTTACACAGGCATGTAATTAACGAGTTTTTTGAGCAATCACTATTGCTTATTGTTCTCATTTGACTGTTTTGATATCCTATGATTCCCCCCCCCCGCTTCCCTCAGCAGCACCACCGTCGACCGGCCTCACGATGCTGCTCCTCTAGCGAAAACATTCTCCAGGTTGCGTCCATATTCCACACACACGCGCACACATACACATGCGCCTGCTCACACACACACATACATACACACATACACACGCACATACACGCACTCATGTATGCTCACAGACACAAACACACACGCATGCATACACATGTGCCTGCACACACACACATACACACATGCACACACTCATGCATGCACACAGACAGAAACACACACGCGTACATACACATACCTATATACACACATACACACACATACCCACACACTCATGCCTGCACACAGACACACCTTCCTACATACACACACACATTCGTGATTGCGAAAAACATAATTTGAATTTAAGAAGTCAAAATTCAAATTATTTTTTAAAATCTGTTTTTATTTGTTTGGGCTCAGGGTCCAAAGTTCACAGGTTTACGCAGCTAATTCGTTTTCAGGGTCTTTCTACAGATCATTTATGACTAATTAATATTAATTTCAAAGAGGACATTTTTTGTAGAGTGTTTTGAAAAAAATAACCTTGAACTCTCTAGTTTTCGATGTAGATCAAAAACGATTTTCGGATTGAATATTCAATTGTTCATTTTTTGCGTCCTATTACTATCGTTGGACACGGGAGAAGTTAAAAATACTACTCGCCTTATTTAAGAAAAAAAAATATAGTCTGCTTAAAAGCAATTTTTTTATTCCCGCACTTATGGTTCTTCACTGTCTAAAGGCTCCCTTTAGCTGTGTAGTGGACGTAGGGGTCTAAAATTCCAGTTCTGATTGCCTGAGAGGTTTGAACGTGCAAATTAATTAATCCTCAACTGATTTAATATCGGAAGAAAAAAAAAACGTTTTTAAGCGCTTTTTAGCGTTTGCGCCCCACTGTGCGTCGTTAGAACAAACTGTAAGTTTGTTAGCTCAACATTTATTTTTTCTGTTAATATAGTGCGATTTTTAATTTTAAATTAAACAAAAATTCAACATTTGTTAGGAAACAACAAAAAAGTGGTAAAGGTTAGTGTTGTAAATGGAATAGAATGCTCCAAATAAATCCTTGTAATATAATTAGCAAGTATTATGTTAGCGCTTAAAATTGATTTTGCGCATAGTTATAAAATAAATTATTTTATGATTCCAGACTTTGTTAAAACAGAAGATTTTTAATCCCAGGCCCCCCAGTTGTATAGAAAAAAATAATTCTAATACTTCTATAAGCAATTAATAACATTTATATAAAGCATATTTGAAGATATTACCATAAAAGTATGAAGAAGTATATCTATGGATACTGATTTGTGTGAACTATATTTCTCAAACTTCTTATGTGTCCGATCAAAAATATTTTTCCTAACATTTCCATCATCGAAATGGTCCCGAACTTATTTCATTTCTGCATGAGAGATTGCACTGTATTCCATAAATTTTCGAATGTATCCGTCTTAAACTTCGAAGACAGGAAAAGCGTCAAATTACACAGATACCACCATAAAGTGTCCAAATCAGTTTGCTGCTGAATTGTAAGACATTTTTAAAATAAGTCATTTATTAGGAATGAAAGTTACTTGACTCTTCTATATCTCAAATGTGCAGGGATGATATCTATTATTCTTTTTTCCAAACGTAACTTATATGTTGACAAAAAATACAGAACAAAGTGATAGTTTATTTCATTCTGAGAACGATTTTGAAGCTTGATTTAAGAATAATGCTTAGGATATTCATCGGGAACGATTTTTAAGGCAGTGAGTGGTACAAATGAGATTAGCTTCCTTGCGAAGCTTCGGTTTCGTGAGAATCGATTGTTTTAAGTACATCGTTTGAATGCACATTGCACACTCTATCTCAAAATAAAAAAAGCAATAAACAGAAAAATGAATTTTAAAATAAATAAACATTTTTTATAAAATGCTGAAATTGTATTGATTTTGATTTTTTTTTTTTTTTTGAGATGGAGTCTATTTGAATTGACAACCTATTACACATTTCTTGTAGACATTATTATAAACCCATTAACTAACTAGCGTAGACTTAAGTGAGGGATGCGTTCCAAAACTCTTTTGTGTAATTCAAAATTTCGTGTGGGGAAAAAGGGTTGATAAACATATGCTATAGGGGAGACCGGGGCAGGTTTTCGCGCGGGGCACGTTTTCGATTTGACTTTAACTCGTTAGCGAGCCGGTAGAGCGAAGCACCGACCAGACTATTTGAAAGGCAGCGCTACTAGACGACAACTACGAGAGTTTCAGTTGGATGGCTGTTCACATCGCTGCGTAACGTCAGTTTCACTTGTTTTTATACAGGTAAGTAAATTTTGAGGACCTCATTTAAACTAAAAACAAACATATGCGTCTTAAGTTAAGTTTTTGTCTGTTGTAATATTTCGAAAGAGCACATTTAGGAGCTACCAGTAATGTGATAGTTCGTCCATAAAATTCTTTTTTTGACCGTCTGCGTAAAGTTAAAGGAAAAACACGGCGATGGGCCACGTTTTCGAACACCAAGCGAGGCATATTTTCGCACCGAAAACGTGCCCTGTCGCCTCACTGCAGAGACAAGCTTCAGTCGTTGGATCGCAGCGTGTATGGGCCATTGAAGAAGCACGTCAATACTGCCTGTGATGCTTGGGTTTGCACAAATAAAAGGCCTATGAAAATATATGATGTCCCATCAATTATGGCAACAGCAACGCTTTTGTCTTTAACGCCAAACAATATAATGTCTGGCTTCAGGGTGTCAGGGATTTTTCCCTTGAACCTAGATATGTTTACAGATGCCGACTACATGCCAGCCTATTTCACCGACAGACCTGCCCCAGTGCAGGCAGAGGTGTAAAGGCCTATAACAGGGCAGCACGAAGAGGCTGGTAAAGTTCTAACACAGCCAAACGTAGGTTGTCCCATCTCAGAAGAAGTGAGACCTCTGGAAAAAGCGGGTCCGAGAAAACAGACCGGCAAAGGAAGAAAGAAGAGAAAGTCGGCCATTTTGACCGACACTCCGGTCAAAGAGCAGCTTAAACTAGAGCAGCAACAAGCTAAGCAGAGAAAACAAATGAAAAATGAGAATGAAAAGAAAGATAAGAAAAATGTAAAAAAGAGTTTATTTAAGAGACAATTTGGAAAACCTAACAAGCCCGAAGAAAATGAAGAATCAAGTAATGAAGAGGAAGAAGACTGTGCTTGCATTTACTGCTTAGAATTGTACAGTAAATCTAAGGCTAAAGAGATATGGGTAAAGTGCACTTGTTGCAAAAGCTGGGCCTACGAGTCTTGCATCAAAGGAAACCCTATGTTCTTTATATGCATTAATTGTGACAGTGACGATGACGTTTAGTGTTTTTAACAATATGTATTAAAATTATTAAGTAGTCAATTTGGTGATGAGTTTTTTAGATGTATATTTACTGAAAATAAATAAATAACTTACCTTGAAAATATTTTGCTTGATTTCCAAAATTATATTGATATAAGTGCATGCGAAAACTTGCCCCTGTCTATTAATACGGTATGCGAAAACTTGCCCCGGTCACGGGGCACATTTTCGCACGTGACATAACGACACTTTAAACTATTTTTCTGTAAAACAAAGCTTAATTAATTGATGTAAGTAATTCCACGTTGTAGCCAAGGTTTCTCTGAATGTTGTAGTACAGCTTTTTCAAACCTAGGTAAAAAAATAAAAAATAATTAAAAAAAGCGCGAAAACCTGCTCCGGTCTCCCCTACTTTTAGACACTTTTAAACACCCTTTAAACTGTTTCTAACCTTTCCTCACGATATCATAATGGTTTACTATATAAATAACTAAATATATACTTTTTTTTTCTTTCAGAGCTGTGTTATTCAACATAAAATGCTGTTACAATGCAGAAAGTCCTTCTTTCATTGGAAGGAACTTTCGCTTCACATCATCACTAGCTTTAGATGAAGTAGAGTGCTTAAGTGCTGTTATATACAGGGTGTTCCGTTTTAACCTGCAAGACCTTTATCTTCGCAACCGTTAGTCCTAGATGTATACTTTTAATTGCAAAAATGTTCAAAATCAGATACAGAGTTCAGATACTGAAAACTTGAAGCAAAAATAAAAATGAGTCAAAAAATACGAAATTTAACTTTTTATACGGGATCCAGGTCCCTTAACTAATATTTAGGGAAATAATCTCCATTGAAAACTATTACTAACACAAAAAACTTGATATTTGTGCGACCAAAACTCAAGGAGAGATTCCAGTTTCAAGTTTCAAGGGATCATACAGAAGTTGAGATGATTGGAACTTATCTTTCTTTGAAAAAAATGACAGGTCGTCAAAGTAAGAAAAAACAAGGTATTGATATTTTTCATTGCGATTCAAAACTAAACGCAAATGCTATGCCGTGATACACAAAAACACACTACAAAACCTCGAATAATTTGAAAAATCACACTCTATGCACACATGTAATTTTAAACACTTGTTGACCACTATATTTTCCTCCGATAGGTGTTATTGACGGCGAGTGAAAAGTGGTGTAAGTCACAAAACGCTGCGTTTCATATCTCGATGAATATTGGTGATAATGATTTCAAACTTTTTGTGTTGAAATTATTTTTCAATGGAGATTATTTCCCTAAACATAAGTTAAGGGACCTGGGGCCCGTATAAAAAGTTAAATTTTGTATTTTTTGACACATTTTTATTTTCACTTCCAACTTTCAATATCTTAATCCTGTATCTGATTTTGAACATTTTTGCAACAGGAAGTACACATCTAGGACTAACGGTTGCGAAAATAAAGGTCTTACACCCTGTATAATTAACTCTCACATTTTGTATTAAAAAATGTTGGAGAATATGCAGTGCGGATTTGCACACACTAATACAGTGAGGCTTAGGCTGGTATAGCTTGGAGTAGGAATTTCCGTGATGCTAAAGAGATAATGTCCATTCACGAAACCAATATTTATTAGCCAACAACGAAGCTGACACATAGCGATGCGCTTCACACCTGTTGCGGGCGCGGAGTTTGCGTCAGCTCTGAGATACGTTATTCAGAAAAAAAAAAAAAAAAAACAGGTTATATCCATTTCGCGTAAGTACATTCGCTTTGTAATGCTAGTGTACTGTACATGAATAAAAATACTACTTCGAAATTGTTTACGTTGCAATAAGGACTCTAGAGTTAAAAACTCTAACACTTAAGAGTTTCCTTCTTAACGAAATCCTCAATATTAGGACAAACTCATTTCGTTAGAATTGTAGTAACGATTTTCGTTTCTATTCCTTTCGTTAAGAACGTCAATAGCTGTTTTTTCATTGCTACAGAATAACATTTAATTAAAGTAATTGCTCTTGTAAAGTTCTAGTGTGCTATTTTTTCTCGGAGAAACATATATGTAGTTCAGTAACAAACCTATTTATCCCTTATCTGATTTCTTGTTAGTGATTTATTTTTTTTGCTGGTTGCCTAAATGGAAGTAATGGAAGTATAATTAGGGATTAAAATCTGTAGTCACGCAATAGTTTGAGCGGAAGATATTTTGTTTCAAATATTTGCCTCAAAAAATTCTTAAGGCAGCATATGCTGGTGTAATGTTTTTTTTTTTTTTTTTTTCAAATGAAACAAGTTGCTTAACGTTAAAAGAAAAAAAAAAACATGTTTTTTCAATCCCATGTGTTTTGTATCAAATATTTTGAGTAGAAAAAAGAAGGATTTTTTTTCTTTTTAACTCAAACATTGTGATTATTAATTTATACTGAAATAAACTACGTTTAAAGTATAAATAATTTGAAACTTTAGTTAAAAATCTGTTTAAAGATGAGCGATTTAAAATGTGACTTGTATTTTTAAATGGCTATAGATGGATTAAAAGAACATAAAAATATATGTGACTAAAATCTTGAAACTTGTGGAACTATTAGTTACTTTTGAAAAATTTAAGCGACGTTAGAAGATAGTTAATACACAACATCCTATTGGAATATTTCTTATTTTATCCTATTATTACGTTAGCAGAGACCATGCTTTAAACATAATTTTAAAAAAGTAAACTTTTATAATATCTCATACTTTGTATTATTCTAGTTCCTTCAACCTTTGTTCCCATCTCAAGTATTTATTCCGCAAGAAATTCATAAAACCGAAAGCCACTTCGAATTCTGCTTATTGCCCTTTAGGGAAAGCCTTACCAAGAATCCATGAATAAATATTCAAACTCTTCAAAATTTATAAAGATGTTTGACCGGCGCATAAAAGATTGAACTTTGCTTGAAGAGCTAAAAAGCACTATTTTTCTAAAAAGAAAAGCTTTTTCGTATTATATTTCACTATCGAAATCACGCCCATACTTGTACAGTGCTGGCCAAACTATTAGACTAAAGAGTTTTTTTTTTGTTTTTTGGACACTATGTGTACTAAAATACTATTTATTTTACTGTACACTGATTATTACGTTATTTTAGCATAATTTAATGTTTGCAGGTAGCAGCACTGTCTGCTTTGTTTATGTTCTTTGTTTAGCTACCTACCAGGAACATAACCTCAATCAGCTTAAACAGTTCACTAGTTCTTTTTATTAGTGTGTTCTATTATATTTAAAGTTAGTTTTAGGTAATTAATGAGTATGTGTATGTGAGTATATATAATAGTGAGTATATATAATAGTGAGTATAAACAATTTTTACCTTTTTTTTCAAAAAGTTAAGAAATGGCGTAAACCTTGTGAAAAATATGCCAAAAAGACTTAAAATGCTCATCAAGAACAAGGGAATGCATATTAGATAATTATTTCACTGTTCGTTAATGTGTCTATAGTTATGTAATCAACAAAGAATTTGCTTTTAAAACTGTCTTAGTCTAATAATTTGGCTAGCACTGTACATTATACTGCCATGCCTTCATGTATATTGTACACATTAGATACACATAATTTGATGTACACATTTAATAAAATATCGTTAATTCTGACTTAAAAAATGATTGCATCTTTGGCACCTCTGAGTAGAAAATTCAAGCAAAATTTTCGATACGAAGTAATTTTTGTAAAAAAAAAACTATCAAGCATACATGCCGATAGTAGAAACACATAATAAGCTTGTGTGACACATACTCGCACACGCACACACGCAACAACACACACACACACACAAGCATCTCAAGCGTACATTTAGAAGAAGAAATTGGGAGGGGCTAGTCTAATTTTAGTTGCCTAGTGTAAGGTATTCAGGACTATTGAATGCATGCAACTTATACTGAAACAATGTGTCCGTCGGCGAATTTGTACTGGAATTTATATTAATATTGCTTAATATTAAAACGAGGGAATGTTTACTTTGTGTTCTGAAACGATCTGCGCATAGAAATAAGTGTTAACCTAATGGTAAATTAAAGAATTTCATTAAAGTAAATAATGATTGGAATTGAAAGAGGAAAAAGGAAAAAAAACAGCAAATGGTTTCTGTAAAAACTTTTACTTTAGGAAAAGCTCGCCAACTCTTTTAAAATACTAACAAAAAATGTTAAAGAAACATAATAAAGTTTATGCTCTACTGCTTTGCATCACGATGACTTCCCTTTCAATTTAGTTCATTCGGTGGGTTAGTCGGTGGGAAAAATAGTTTACAATGGTGTATAGTTAATAAAAAGTAACTAGCTATACATCTGAACAGCCAGTTTTTAAGATTGCTAAAATGACTAAAATTATTTAGCAGTAGTTATTTTCACTTTGTCACTCAATAATAATCTGTTCTCTTACGAATTTAGCATTTTTTATAGTTTCTACTAATAAAGTGGTAATCAATGCGTCATAAAATCCAAACGTAGATTTATTACCCCAATTTATGCTATGCCTATCAACAGTTTTATGGATTTCCCCTAGAAGATACGTAAATGACTCTAGGAATATTTATAGCTTTAGAAGGCAAACGAAGAAAAATGGTACACATTTTCCGAAAAATGTCCTTTCTTTAATTGCCATACTTGCTTCTTAGTTAAATATAAAATATTGATTTCCATTACTGAACATTGAAATATGTTTATGTGATTGAGTTTATTAGATTAAAAAATAAGAGCATGTGCTTTAATTTTTTGCCGAATGATCCGTGTTATATATCGTGTCTTTGAAAGCAATACAGGTAAAGATCCCCATAATAACAATGCAATTACTTTTTAAATTCAATAATTGTTCTGTAATATTCAACTTTCGATGAATCGAAATCCCAAGGGACTGACTTCGAGTTATTGACAGTTTTAAGTTTCAAGAAGTTTTCACAGAATTCTCGAGAGTTTGGAACCCCATAAAAACTTAAGGTAATGGAATATTTAAGTTATAAGGTTTTTAGTTGTCGAAAATTGACAATATTGTTTATTTACATTTCGTACACATTTTTTTTCTCAAAGTTATGTTTAGAACCTTGCTGAATAATTCATGATTAGATAGTCAAGGAAAAGCTCAATGATAACTAATTAACTTTTCGCCATTTTTCTTAAAATTGAAAAAAAAAAAAAAAACACTATTAAAACCTCTATGCAAAGTAAATATTCCTTATGTAAAGTTCAGAGCCCCATATAGGTTCTGAACGAATTAAACACATTTTTTTCATATTCATGTTGAAATTTAATGAAATTAATTTAAAATTTGTAGAACATGAGTATTTTCCGAGAACCCCAGAAAAATATAGTGAAATATACAATGGTAAGCGTAGAGTAAATGTATATTGGCACTAGGCAACTTGTTTGCTTTCTGCTTTGGCGAAAATAAGAAAAATAACTTTGTCACCGTAGTGTAGTACCGCTTCCCATGTTTAAATTTAGCATTTTAATTAAGCAGTGTATGGGGTTTTGAGGGTTCTTTTATATATAAATGAATTTTTTAAAACTATTTAATGGCATATTTTACTTATTTGATTATTTATTTTGCATTATTTAGTTATTCATTTGTCGATTTATTTTGGATTTCAGTAGTTGTAAAGGTTTAACTTATTTATTTGGCAGCTTATTTTGCCCATCAAAGATTTTGTTTAACGGCTGTTTTTTTAAAAAAAAAGTTCTTTATACAGACAAATGATGTGAGATATCACTAAATAAATGCATAATTATTATATAATTTTAACGAAACAGAGCATCAAATACTAAGTTGCCAACTAGTAAAGCATTTGTTTCTAAGAGGATAAATCTATCATATCGCCAATGTACCGATATTCTATGCTGTAGACATTAAACTGTATGAAATAGAAAATAATTTTTTGTACTCACATCATCATGTGGTAAACGATAGCCACTATACCATGAGGTCTGTCCAAAACGTTATGCACAAAAAGTTGGGCTTTTCTGTATCTGGGGTCCCGATGTCTTGGAGGTCTGTAGTTGATCGGCTTGCCCAGTAAGCTCAGGCGAGGAAGGTCCAGCCTTCCTGGAGGGCCTTTCTTGTTTTGCAAATGCTTGAATATCCTTTTTGGTCCCCTTTCAATTTCATTCAGCTCCATCAACGATTTGCTATTGGGCATGCAATGGACAACTTCTGGCCATCCTTCTACATTGTCCACAGAGTTCGAAGACTGGTGGTTGCCATGCCAACGGGCTTGCAGCAACCTCCATGTGGGACGCCGGTTCATAACTTAGGTCCCTTGATTTCAAGACTTATTTGAAAATCGTTTTTGATCACATGTTTAGCATAAAACACACGGTTAATTTGATAAACATTTTGGCTTCTTTCGTGCAACGATAGCATGAGCCAATCTATACTTAACCCTTGTATATATTTCATACGTTTCGTCTCATGCCTTTCCTGAACATACTAAAACGTATAGGCAGCATTTTCGAGCAGAAATTTCAATTTAGTAATATCATGAGTGATCTTAAACTTTTTAAATAAGTATTTTACTTTCATACAAGTTACTTTCTCATTGGAAAATGTGACAAATTGTATTCTTTCCAATAATTTGTTTTTATCCATTTGAAATACACATCTAACAAATGATTTTAAATGCTTCTCATTGTTAATAACATTCTTAGTACTTAATTTTTTAAAAAACTTTTGATAGTAAAAGATTGATATTTTTTAGTAATACTGAATTCTGGTAAAGATATTATAGGAGTCTAGTTAAAAGTTCATCATTGTTCTTGATTCCTACGTTTCCACAAAATATATTTTAAGGAAAGTTCATAGACGTTGGATCATTTGGTTGTGAAAATATTTTTTTGGACGTAAGCTTCGTAAGGCTTCAAGGTGCATTTGATTTTAATCTATTTTTCTATGAAACTTTTACTTAAATGGGATTGACAGCATAGAAAACAATAGTCCCAATATGTTAATCCTTCTATTAGAAAAATGTAAGTATAAATAACTAGCTCTGGATCAAATTGACGTAGTATTGATATTCTAAAAATATTACGAGTCACATGGATCGTTGAAATCTTCTGCATGACCAACTAAAACAATGCACACAACTAGGCCAGTTATTCTATGAAATTCTATGAATAATTTAATGTACATTCTTCTTGGAGAGAATTTAGCTTTTTACGCATTTTAAGAAAACATATAAGCTTGCGGTTTCATTCAAAGCGTTGTTGCAATAGGCAATCAGTCGAAATTGAAGTCACTATTTTAAAAGTGAAACATTACTAAAAATACCAAAGATAGACAGTTATGAGACATTTCTCAATAAATTTGACTTGAAGGAAACGCATTTAAAAAACTAACGAAATTCTATCATTTTTATGCTTCTAAAAATGCTACTTAGTATTTAATGTAACAAAATGTTATTTCAGTTTTATAGGTACAACTGTAGCGCATTTAGATCATTTATCCTTTTTAAAGGCTGTATTCTCCATAGCTGTGCAAACACAGGTAAAGTACAGTTATTAGTATCACAAAACTAAATTTATGCGACTGGGCTATGCTATGACAGCTTTTAAAATTCGAAAGAGATGTAATTTTCAGTAATTTATGATTTAAGTAAAGAAAAGAAATTGAATTATTCTTTTCCTTCCATACTTCAGTCTTTTAATTTCAAGCTTTACTTAAAAATGTATTAACTTTAGCTTGCTACCATTAGTAGAATAACCCATTTGAAAACAGCGTTAGTTGAACTGAAGTTCAACTAATATCACATTTTAACGCTCTTCAAAAATAATATAAATATATTCTTGGTGATCTCTACATGTTTCCCTAAAAATGCTGACTAAAATTAATATATTTATAGCATTTCTATATGACTCCTCTATATTTTAATCTATCTATACAAAAACGTATTTACTTCGAGGGAGAAAAATATTTCTTCTTAGCTTATTTTATCTTTCGATTCGGAATGGGAAAATTATTCCTTATTGATTTGTATTCTTCATGAATAAGAAAATACATTATTTTCATAAGGATATTACTCTTCAAAGTGCATGGAATATGTATTTATTATGCATATTTGAACGAATAAGCACTTGAGTTTTCAGCAATAGTTTGAACAATTCAGCTGGTTAAGAAGAAATATCTATCGATGTTTCAGAATCGATCCATACCTGCTATCAGTAAAAACACTTCATCATACTGTTGGCGTTATTATGAATTTCATAAGTTTTGGCGTTGATCCCAAAAGTCACGCTTATTATTGATGGCACAGTTTTATTTTGAGATACCATATTTTCGTCTAGTGTCACATCAAAATTCATGACTGATGCAAAAAAAAAGATGATGATCAAAATAAAAGTTTCTGATTATTTAATGAATATTTTGTATGGAATACAAATTTGTAAATTTAAACAGTTAAGTTATGTAATTGTAAATAATTTACACATTTTCATTTTCCTCATGTAAATATTTTACACAGTGTTATAATTTGAAAATGTCATGCTGTTCAATATAAATGAATTTTTTGTGCAACATCTCTTTAAAGTAGATATCTTCACTAAACTAAAAACACTAGTGACTCGTATTACTATTTATAAAGAAAAAGAAAAACTCCTGGTGTTATAGTCTTCTTGGACACATTTTCTGGTTTTTATCTTAACAACATAAATAGTCGTAATTCCTTAAATACGTATTTATACGAACATAGACTTTTTTTTGGAGTTTTGTTACAAGTAATAAACACCTTTTATTGATTATCAGAACTTTTCTCCCTCTACTTCAAATATCTATATGTTCTAATTACGCTTTTTTTATTAACATAGCAAAATATTTCAAAAAACTATTCTTCGTCTTTTGATTAAACTAATATAAACAGCTAAACATTTCGAGTAAGAATGCTGAGAGCGTTGAAACGTAAAAATTTAGTTTTTATAGATTTTTTTGTAATGCCTTAAATATTTACAAAGGCAAATTTTTTTTGAATAAGTTTCAAAATTGTTTCGAAGCTCACATGTTTTCCAACAATGCAAAGAAAATAATACTAGTTTTCTGCTTTTAAAACTAAGCACTCTTGCTTTAAAAAGAAGTCAAATACGTCACGTTACTTCATTCAATATTGCTTCATTAAATTAAGGTTCCTTACTTCAAATGCCAGAGTTCTTCAAAATAATTAATATTCCAAAATGCTGGGGTTAAAATTTCTAACGAGTTCCACTTCGGCAAGTAGCAATTTATTTCTTGCACTACATCCTGAGGTGAGAGCTTTTCAACATTTGTCACGTTCTGGAAGTTGAATGAAATAAAAACACGCAATTTCTACTTTCACTCATATTTGATACTTCTCCCAAAGTCAGCGCGTCGCAGAGACCGTTCTAAGTTTTGCTCTTCCTCCTAAACTGATCCCAACTCTGGCAAAGGGGGAGGAAGATCCCTTTCCCGAAGTCGCCGCTGAATCACGTGACATGCTTGAGTGGCGCCTTTAAACCAATAGGATGGGAGAACTTCTTTACTTTAGTTCGGATTCTGTGTGATCTTTACGGTGGTGTTGAGTGAAGAGTGGCAGGAAACAGAGGTGAAAGATAAAATTATATTTTTTGCACTATCCAGAGTGGGTACACGCATAAAAGCATTCATAAAAAAAACATGTTATGGCATGCTCTGAAGATTTATGTTTTCAAGACTAGGATTTTTTTCTATGTTTTTCTCTTTCTTGTTTAGGATTTGATATCTAACATTTCTTAAACACGATAAAATCGCTGATAAAATTGTTCTTCAATCAACAATAGTCAAAACTAAGTAAAATCTTATAACAACCTTCAGCGACAAATCTAAATTTCATCTAAACACAATTTTATTAGAATAAAACGCGCACCAAACAGAACACTGTTTCCGTACACTATTTCAAAAAAGGAAAATCCGCCATAATACTCTCTCTCTCTCTCACTGTTTAATCGTTCACATATTCTAAAAGAACCATACAAATTCTGCCCGCTTAGTTATATAACATAAGACTAGCCCTTTATGCTGCCGTGAGCAGGTAAGAGGCAGCAACTGCAAAATTTTTCATTTTTCATTTTGTTGTATTTTTCCTTCTGTCGTACATTAGCTTTGTTGTACAAGCTTGCTTATTTGGTTACTGCTGAAGAAAAGCACAAAAAAAAAAGTTTTCATTCGACATTTCCCTATTGTTAGTATCTCATCCAACACACACTTCTTCAAATATCTCGAAAACTCATTTCTGCAGATACTGCCGTTTACCTACACGCGGCAGTATGACTGAAAGGGACTTTAACCCGTAACAGGGGTGGTGAAGAAGTAGGACGTAATAGGAGACGTGAGCTCTCAGAGACCGCTCTATTTACAATTTTTTAAGAAATCGTGCAATTAAGATACATTTCTGTAATTTCCCTTAGATGTTCTTTGAACTTTTATTAGCACGGGGAAAAAATATGTTTGAGTTTTGAATCGAAATATACCTTTTCCTAGGAAATTTTGTCGGAGTCGTAAGATTTTTCGAGAAAATCACATGCTGCAGTAAATAACTAACTACTCGTAATAAAAATTAATCTATTCTTTATTAATGATTTCATTTTGGTTCTTTAATATATGCAGAACATTTTAGTACTAGAAAAGTGAATATATCACGTTACGGGAAAATTTTGACAGCTGTTAACTATTAGTATTTCGCGTAGTATTTCGAGGAATAATTCAGCCTTCATTGCCACTAGAACATTATTGCGTAATGTTTGTCATTTTAACAAATATCTACCTTATCTGGAATATTTTGCATCTCTTCCGCATAACGCGGATAAGATAAAAGAACCTATATCCGCGGTTCTAACGTTAAGAGCCATATCTACTACTGCCGAAAATTGTAACACAGAAGGGGAAGTACAGTCTCACAGACCGCTTCGAGCTGATGCAGTGAAATTTGAACCAGATGAACTTGCGTAAAAATACTAATAAGCAAGGGGGGGGGGGGTTCAAGCTCACAAAACAGAAAGCTATTGGGGAAAACCATTCAATCGGGCTGAAAATGAAATAGGGATGATCGGATGAACTTTTGAGCGGTCTGTGAGACTGCACCTCCCCTGTTAAGGGTTTAAGCCACCTTAATAGATCGTTTAATTTTCAGAAATTAGAGCTTTTTACTTTCTAAATTTAAATTAAAAAAAAGAAAAAAGTGCCGTCCTGAACTAAACTAGCCTACTTCCCCATATAACATCAACTTTCTTTCATCTGACTAATATTATCTTAATTAGCTAATGCTACAAATTATGTCAAACACAACTTTTTATATTTTTACATTTTTAGCACTTTACGATTAGTAGCCCAAGGTCACCAGGCCTAAGACCATATGACTTCTGCCGGAGTACATAAATGATACTGTGTTTATACCCCTCTTACCTGTTAATCTTGAACTGAAAAAATATATCACTGCATGCAGCACTTCCATCTGTCTCTTCGAATTGTACATGCTAGAAGGCATATGGCAGGAGTTTGAGTATGGATGTGAGATCATTCAGGAAGGAGAATAAGGATGTCACTAGTTTCAAAGATTCATTTATAGAATACTGATATTACAAAAAGAGGTAACGCAGATGCTCTAAGTGTTAGCCAACTGATTATTTCTCAGAGTTTATAGAAAAATTTATTGTAACATGACTCCTGAAAGAACTAGACACTAAGGTATTATTTTTAATCTCCCGAGTTACCTGGAACCCGGAATTGGTCGGACCCTGTGTATAACTACAGTGAAATTCCGTTATAACGAATACCAATACAACGAAATTTCCGGTTTAACGAACTACATTTTCAGTCTCTATATAATTGCCATTACATTATTTGAATTCCATTACAACGAAATTCCCGTTACAACGAACAAAATTTGTGGTCCCTTGAAGTTCGTTGTAACCGGATTTCACTGTATATTTTTAGACTGCAATATTAACCAAATTACCTTTCAGACAGAGTGTTAAAAAATCTACAGTTAGTAGTCAAATTTTCAAAAAAAATCTTAAACGCTCTATTTCCAAGTTAATAAGGGCCTGACGTGTTGTTTAACAAAAAATGAATTAAAAATGAAATCTCACTGAAATGCACGGTAAATGTTTTTTTCAAACGCAGGAAAGAAATCATTAAAAATATTAACCAAGCTTTGAACGGCAATAAATAAATTAAAACTCAAAAAAAAAAAAAAAAAAAAAAAAAAAAAAAAAAAAAAAAAAAAAAAAGAAGTATAAAAATGATCAGGCATTTCAAACTTTGCAAAAATCGTTTGAATTTATTACACAGTAAAAGCATCGAGACATCGAGACTTGAAAAACAATTTTAAAGGAATCAGCTTTATTTTTAAAACATTCAAAATAATTTTCCATGTTTTTAAATATATTTTTTTCTTTTTCGCATGGATACGTGGTTTAAAGCATAAAACTATACCATTTATTATTTTATTTGTTGCATACTGATCGAAGGTAAGTTTTATTAAGTATTATTTGATAAATTCCAAATCGATTTCAGAACATGATATACAATCTCTTGTATGTAAAAAAGCGTAAAAACATCGAAATTCTTAACCTTAATAATTATAAAGTGCGAACAAAATGCTGAGTCATGTTTTAAAATGTAGTAATAACATAAAAGTATTATGATAATTTTTACAAGTAATACAGTAAAAATACTTGCCAGTACAATTTAGTGTATGTAAGAGTATACGGTGTGCATTAATAATTTTTAAAGAAATTTAACAGTACGAAGGCATTTCAAGATTTTCACATTACTGAGGTAAAAACGTTATTTTATGCACTATTGGTTTTACTGACTACATTTTATTTATTTATTTCTATTTATTTATGTTTTACGCTTTAATTCTTTGGAGATAAAGGGGCACTGTATTTTTTTTTTTAAATCCGGGATGCAAGTATTATAGTTCGCAACTTTTTAAACTCTTTTCAGTTGTATAAATTACCAAGTCTAATTCTAATAAACAATAAACAAGAGATACAATAGAAAAAATCATATAATATTCCACATGCTGATTTTGAGGTAAAATCACTTTCACTACTCCTCCTGGAATCTTGATTTTTTGACATGGTGCCTTTTACTTTTCAGGCACAGAGATGTTTATTTAAAGTTTAGACTATAGAAATGTCTAGTTCATTTCACAGTTGGTTCAGTTTTAATAAACATTAATTGTTTAGTAAAAACGTAGTAAAATTGCAGTAAAAACGTCTGAAAACATAATGAAACTCAAGTTTTTATTAGTTCAAACGATATGTTTTATTGATTCATGTACAAAATCCAGCAATTTAGTAAATGCAACATTATAAGTTTTTAGATATTGCTTATGGATTTCAGATAAAAACTCTTACTCAAGAAACATTCGACTTTATGCTATGCACCAAAGCTTTGTATATATTTTTAGCATACTTTCAATAAAAGTAAAATGCAAGAAAAAAAGAGAGAATGTAAAAAAGGAAATTTTACAGATTAACTCAAAATATACGTCTGTCGGTTGATCTATCGCAGTGTCGATCTTTTCTCCCCATAATAATTTCTGTCGGCATAATCCGATTTGAAAGAAACACTTTTGGTTTCAGACATTTAAGCCAGGACACTACGTTGTCAAGTTTTTTTTTTAAACAAATTTTCGTTTAATTTTGAATATTTAGGCCTCCAAATACGTACAAGAAAAAAATAGGTGGGACGTTTTGTATTGATAATTTTAACTTTTCAGCGGTAGCGCTTTTTACCAACGTTAACGCTTGTTAATAAATTAAGCAGATCATGTTGACATATATGTTGAGAATTTATCAAAATACTTTACTTAAACGAACTTTTTTCTAGAGATATAAAACCAAGTTCACCTCTGGTATTTTATTTATCCATTTATTTTACCTAGTAAGCTGCAAATTTTTATACCGGGGAGAAATTTTGTTCGGATTCAGAGTAGTGTTTTCTATACTTTGAGAAGATGCTTAACTTTTAATTTTTTTTTGATTAAAACATTAATGGTTGGAAATAAATGAAATATAATTCATGAAAACTTGAGAGAATAAATTTGATAAAGATTTTTTTTTTGGTGTTAGGTGGTGTTGAACTATAGTAAAGTACTTTGAAATTATCTCGATTTAAGAGAGACGAGTTTTAAAAGTTTAATACTGGAAATTTGGATAATACAATCCTGGAAGAATTTCTTGTTGGATAATATCGACAGTATTATTTTAAGTTTTTACCTATGTGCGTGCACATGATATTGGTTTCTATAAATTAATGGTCTGTCAGTATCAAATTAACAAACAAATAAATAAAAAGTGGAAATAAAAATCATTGTGTCGGATTTCTGTCATTTTAAAGTGCGATCAATGTTCAAAAACTATTAATGCTTCTCTTAGAGTAAATAAATAATCACTTATTTTGCTGTCACGGACTAAAAGGTTACAAATTATTCTTTTATTACATGTTGGTAAGGCCGGCAGTAGACAGGAAAAGTATTTTGCTTCAATACAAAACTTATAACTAGCTAAAATACCCCAATGTTTGTTCTACCTATATGCTAGATTAGATGTGTTTTTTCATAAGGTGAATTTTGGTATAAATGTTTTACGAAATACAAATTATTTCTGAAAATCAAATAATCCCTATGGTATCATATGGAACATATTGTATTAAAGATTTCCAAAAAGAATAGATCTCTTAGCATAAGAAAGAAAGTGCTAATCTGACAGAATATTTTTTAAATACTCTCGTTACGATTAGCATTGAAATTACATGCATAAGTCACATGAATAATATTAGTATATAGTAACACGGACTTTCATAAATGTAGTGTTTTATATAATGGTTCTAGAAATAGGTCCCTTGAATTAAGCGTGCTTGCATACTACTGAGATTTCATTGCTGTGAACTGATTAAATTAAATCTTTCCAATATGACCACGTCAGTTTTAAAGAACATTTGTTCTATATTTACAACAACTTTTGCATTATACTTTAACAGCTATTAGTTTTGTATCTATTGCAACATTAGGTTCATAATGATATTGCTGGTTTACTTGCTGACTCGGGACGCGTTCCGAAACCTGTGAGGCTCTGCTTAGGATATGCTGCTCCCACCCACTGACGAAGAAACAGCTTGTATGATGCAAATATAAATATCTTGTCAAAATATAAATATCTTGTTTTTCTTACTTTGACGACCTGTCATTCTTCTGAAAGGGCGATAAGATCAAATCTCATGTTCTATATGGTCTCTTAAAACTTTGAGCAGAAATATCTCCTAGAGTTTTGGTCGCACAAATGTCAAGTTTTTGTGTCAGTAATAAGTTTTAATTGAGGTTATTTCTCTAAATATTAGTTAGGGGACCTAGGGCCCGTATAAAAAGTTAAATTTTGTATTTTTTGACTCATGCTTATTTTTGCTTCGAACTTTTAATATCTTAACTCTGTATCTGATCTTGTACATTTTTTAATTGGAAGTATACATCTAGGACTAACGGTTGCGAAAATAGAGGTCTTGCAGGTTAAAACGTAACACCCTGTATACTAAACAAGTTTAGCTGCTTACAAGTTTATTTGCAACATAATAGAAGGCACATTAAAAATATATGTCTAATTTCCAAAACCAACAGAAAAAAAATGCATTACCAAAAAAAAAAAAGAGGTAAAAGAAAAAAAAAAATACTTTCGGTGAATCGAAAATGAAACTCGTAATTTTTTATTAAACAGAATCAAATACTCAGGGCCCAAGAAACACTCATCTTGTGATATTTTCGATAAAAAGGATAAACTTGTTTTCTGATTCAATCTGTTAGTCCCAGTAACAAATGTATATACGTAGTTCTACTAGAACTAGTACCTACAACATTTCACAACGAATTTTGACAAAAATGACCGTTTAGTGGAACATGTGCACATTCCCAAGTAAAGTATCTCACGGACCATTAGAAAATAAAACTCGTATGCTACCGGCATCGCAACAAAATTATTGCTACACATAAAAACAATCTGTTTTGGATAGGACCATTTCTTGCAAAGCAGAATTATTTTACTTCGGCCGACACTCACGATATTGGGACCTTTTATTGCATTTCGTTTAGTTGGGCATGGGGATTGAACTTAATGTCATGTTGTTCATCAACGGCCGGTTCTCGCGCCGTCACTTTAGATAAGCAAGCTACTTAGTCATGTCACTGCGATTTATTTAGCGAATAGCTTTTCTGTGGCCAGCGAATCGTTCCACTTGATGGCGGATACTTGAAGTGTAATGGCGCGCTTCGATTCAGGGTGAAATGTATAAATGAAAACATTGGTTTTATTTACTGATTTTGGAGTTGTTCGTTAGGTACTTGTATTCGGGAGATCACTTTAGTTTTGTAAGAAAACCAAGTTATATTCGGATGTATACATTTATTCGATAACAATTGTAATTGTTTTTTCATAAAACCTTTGTTATGCGGTATTGACTGATGAAACATTTATGGGTTTTCATGCAGTAAATAAATAAGGGAATATTCACAGAGACGGATAATAGACCGAATCATTGAAGGGAAGTAACTCAATGAATGAGCAGCTTGAAATTATTTTTAAAAACTCTGTACTTCAAAGTCAGACTAGGATAACAGGCATTATCGCTACTTTTCAGGCTTTTACCTAGTCCAAAAAACAAATAAAATACCCGACTCAGAACTGTACAAGTTTTTCCAATTAAAAGAAAAGTATATAAATACCTACATACATTAAAATGTTGTTACTGTTGTGCTACGAATGCTGCAGTTTTTACCATTGCTATTATTTATAAAAATAAAACTATGCTTTACTCGTCAAGATACATTATTTGCTGTTGTTATGGAGGAAAAATCCCGAGTAGTGAAAAAAAAAAAAAAAAAAAAAAAAAAGCGGAAGAGTGACACTTTGGATTTAAGGGGAAGAACTAGGATGTAAGTCCGCATTGACTCATGCTGTAAAAGATAGATGGAATAGCTATCTATTTACATTTCCATGCCTTTGATCCAGACTGGGACTGGAGCTATCCTTGACCCAGTAGTCCCTGATGAACCTAAGTCTTTATGTTAAAATGAAGGGACTGGTAGGAATACAGGGGTGCCCACAAGGAGGAATTATGGCGCAAGTTGCGCCATCAAAATTTTTGGGAGGATTTTTAAAATTGCTTTTTATATATTAATTTATTTATTTTATTTAAATTAGTATTTATTTTATTTTATTTTGTTCTGTTTATTTTTTATTTCATTTATTTAGTTTGTGTGTGTGTGTGTGTGTGTATGTCATTGGAGTAGCACAGAAGTTTTCTAAAAAAAATAATAATAATTAATAATAATTAAATACATAAATAAATAAAACATATTTAAAAGAATAAATAAATAAAAAATATTAAAATTAAAAAAAAATAAAAATTATTTAAAAAAAATGAATAAAATAAAAAAAGAGCTAAAAAAGGGGAGAAGGAGAGTTGAGGAAAATTTCGGGGGGGGGGGGGAATTGGCGCCATTGAACTTAGGGGGGAGGGGCACCCCTGGAAAAAGGTAAGCTGAGATGTATTGATTTGAATGGGAATTGAAGGACTTCGTGAACAGACAGATTTTAGGTGCATTAGTGCTGGAGAATGTACACAGATAGATTTTTATGTAATACGAGGGTTGATCCTAAAGTATGGTTTCCATCAATTTTACAAATATACAGCACTGTCTATTCTCATTGAAATTTACATCGTTGGAAAGAAGAAACGCTTCTCTATTTTTATAAATAATCGCCATCTTTTTCTGTGCATTATTGTCGACGACGCCCTAACTTCTGTATCGAGTGTCACCGAATTCCCCAGCCAACCCGTTGAGGAAGCGTTTCACCCCTTTTTTGGCTTCGTCGTCGCTACAGAAGCGTTGACCATCATAGTGTTCCTTAAACTTAGGAAACAAGTGGTAATCACTAGACTCGAGCTCTGAACTACAATCAAGAACGGAGTGGTTTGTTAACTGTCATGTCCTACTCTGGCGGCGGAATTCTGTGACACTCGATACAGAAGTTAAGGCACCGTCGACAATAATGCACAGAAAAAGATGGTGATTATGTATAAAAATAGAGAAACTTTTTTCTTTAAAACGATGTAAATTTGAATGAGAATAGACAGTCTTTATATTTGTAAAATTGATGGGAACCTTACTATTGGATTGACCTTCGTATATCGGCTGCTCAGTTACGACATCCAGATCAGTTTCCTACTTGTTATGAACTCATCAGTCCGGAATAGCCCATAATCGAGTTGGAGGAAGATGTCATCACTATGACGAAATATACCAGCAATATGACGACAGCTTCAAAATGATGATAGCTGCTTCCATCCTGATTATTTACTATTCCAGACTGATTAGTTCACAACAAGAACAAACTGCTGTCTTTGCTTCAAAAACATTTGAGGAGTGTTTAAAAATATCTGAAATAAATGAGTATCATAAAAAAATGTATACATACCCTTTTCCACAACGCAAAATTTCGACTTACGTGAGGGATCTTAGAACGCATCCTTCACTCTACTGTATGTATATGCTTTACACAGGGGAGGATGGCCCAAAGCGGGTAGGTTTTCGAAGAACGATCGAAAATTGTAGTTTTTTGCTTTTTATCGCAACAATTTCAGTTTTATTTCCTAACAGGGTTCTTGAACTTCAGAATAAAAAGTGATTTTTGTATTATTTCAACCCGAATATTTATTTTCTATCAAACTTTACAAACATTTGAAAAACCCGCTTTGCCCTACCAGGGAGCCCAAAGTGTTTAAACTTAATTATATGTAGTTTGGTGCATTTGCCAATCATATATAAAGTTGTTAATGATTAAAATAGTTGACTAGATACCTGCCATTATATAAAAAAATATAAAACGGTGGCACTTACCCAATTAAAAGTCAGCACATTTGTTTATAAAACATAAAGAAATAACTGAAAAAATTAATATGCTAATTAATTGCCCTCCTAAAAAAATAACTTTTTAAAATTATACTTATCTTATTGAAATAGAAAAGCTAAGTCAGCACAAGAGCCAAGAAATTATAAATAAATATACTATGATTAAATCCTATACCCGCTTTGCCCGAAGGAACGTTTTTTATTTCAATAGTTATAACCTTAAATTTAAAAAAGAAACAAACGAAATGACTATCGTAGTTTGTAGGTGGATGGTGTCAGAATAACGAAATATTATTGACAACAAAAAAACGAGTTGATATGTGCATCACATGACTTCCTTTTACTCCAATTTAATGTCATTTTCCCATTATTGGCCATTTTAATGTGATTCAATAGTTTAGTTTCTAAATATCACCACCAGTGGCCAAATTAAAAATAGATTTAAAAAAAAAAATCACCAAATTTGTCGCCAAGTTGGCAACAAAACTTGGGGACCAAAAGACTGGCGATATATTGCCAAGTGTCCGCCAAATTACAACACCACTTGAGTATCCATCGAAACTAACAATGATTTCCCCCCAAAAAGGGGCAAAAGACCTCTTTAGAAACACCCGAATGCAACCAAAAGGGGAGGTGCACATTTAGACTCCACTAGGAGTCTATGTACCAAATTTCAACTTTCTAGGACATACCGTTCTTGAGTTATGCGGCATACATACGCACATCCGCACATACGCATATAAGCATATCCGCACTTACATACATACGTACATACGGACATCACAAGAAAAGTCGTTGTAATTAACTCGGTGAATGTCAAAATGGATATTTCGGATGTTTATACGTTCTCAGGCACTTATCCGCGTGTAATCGGGCTGAAAAAAAAAACTCAAGATTAATTCGGGGTGAGCAAAATGGAAATTAAGGCTGAATTTTGAGTGAAAATTTTTTCGTGAATACAATACTTCCTGTTTTTGCAAAAGGAAGTAATAAGCTGATTTTTGACTAATCACAAGTTACAGAACATCATTTTTTAAAAAGAAATGTATCATTTTTTCCATTTTAAGCCTGGTTGCGCAATGCCGCTTCACTGCTGCTTCGCTGGGACTAATTAAAATTCGGGAGTGTTCATGTTAACACGACATACGTATGCATCGCCTACCCGGTGCAAGTCCTACCCGCTTTGGGCGACCTACCCGCTTTGTTCCACCCTCCCCTATATTATGCGCGTGTGTGTGTGTGTGTGTGATCATGTGCATGTGTGTGTGTGTGTGTGTTTGTGTGTGTGATCGTGTGCATGTGTGTGTGCGTGAATTATGCTTACCATATACATCAATTTTCAGCAGCGTGATTTTCTCTTAATTTAAGCATCAGGAAAGAAAAAGCTGTGACAGAAAATTAAGACATAGCGATAAATCAGAAATTTTGAATTTTTAAATAATGGAAATATGAGAAAAAATTTAACGCATCTAGTTCATCAAAAGCATTTATTGTTGGCGGGTGCACTTTGTAGAGGTTTCGCTCTCACATTACAGACATTGATTGATATCCACGACCATGATTGAATGTGACAGGAGAAGATAAAGGCTAGAATTTCCTGTGTGAATTTCCTATATTATTCGATAAGAATTCGCCCAGGAAAAATGGAGTGATGTATTACTTTTAGAACGAAATTCAGACACATGGGTTGTTTATAAAGATATCACCTCAGGGTATGACATGATCCGAATTTGATAAATGTCCCACTAAGTTTGCTTTTATGGACTTTTGATAATATATTTTATTTAACTTTCTGGAAAATTGTACAAATTCTAGGTTTTGTTATTATTATTAAAAGTGACATATCTGTGAAAAGTGCAGCTTAATTACAATTTCGATAGGTTGGTTAGAGTACAATACTAGAAGATTTAAAGCGATGTGTTTTTTATTTTTGTTTATTGTTGAGTTCAGAATTTTTCTGCATTACAAATTTGAAGTTGCAGTGAATTTTTATGCGTCACATTGTATTAACCATGATTTAGTTGCATTAGAAATGGAAATTACTAAGCGCATTATAGTGGTAATACTAATAAGTGTTTATATTTGTAATAGTGTTTGGCTATATGATCTTTGCCATTCAAAGTTCTAGAACTTCTAGTTACATATTACTTTTTTACTTAATCTACATCAGAAAATCTTAGTGCAATGTTTCTAACCATATGGCTTTTCCAAACAAATGACTCCAGATAATTTCAACAGTTATATAAACCATATTTCGGTATTCTTTTCATTCTAAACTACATTTAGAGAGTAAAATTGTAAAAGAAATTGACTTTTTAAAGATGAAACTACTTCTTAAGTTTATAAAAAAAGGGAAAAAGTTTTGTTTTGTCATTTAGTACAAAATATAAAATATTAACTTTGACAAACGTTAACTCAAATACAAAATTAATCATTGTATGCAACATATAATTAAGAATAATCGTAGATCCAATTTACTGTATTTCAGAAAAGGCGTCATAATAAACAAAATCTTCAAATTAACTCTTACCGTTACATAAAGATCTTTTCTCTAAATAATGCACTTCCTGTTTGTATTAAAAAATAGAGCATGCACCTGTTGATAATGGTTTTAGAAAAATGTTTATCAATAGCATAAAACTACGTTCCATATGGAACCAGCGTTATCATTTCGCTCGTCACCAAGTTTTAAAACTAAAACAAAAAATCTTGATCAATATATGTATCCAAAAAGAATAAACTATATATCTTAGTTAAAAAAGAGAAAATATATATTTTTCAATATAGTCACACTAACCCACTTTCTTTCCCTGACTCTAGTAATTGAAATTTTCTATTTCCTATTATTTTATTAAAGCATCAAAATGAAAGTTGTAGTAGTTTTCTCGATGCTGAAAAGCGCAATCTTCTGACGATGAATCAAGTCAGTTGGTACGGAAACTCAGAACCGCAAGATTATTAAATTTTCAATCTATTTTTTTATGAAAAAAACAATCAAATATACGCTTGTGAAAAACTGTGAAAGTACAGACAAAACAGCTGATTAAATAACTATACGTTATCCTTTAAATTTACTTGTAGACTATTTCGCACCATTTTATTGAACTTTCTGAAATATTATTTACTTTGGGAATATTCTGCTCCTTCAAGGAATTGTTGAACGTGAGTACGAACTAAACACTGAAGCAACGAGGTATGAAACCTTCAAAACAGAAAGAAAAAGAAAATATTTAAAAATTAAAGCAAGCTCTGTTGCGTAAATAAAAAATGATAATAACTTCATTAAGAATACTGCCAGCGTATCAAAAAAAAAAAAAAAAAAATACCGAAGAAACAAATTATAATGAGTCAGTATAAAAACATCAGAGGAAGACCGAGTTCTAATTATGTTTGGCCATTAAAAGAATAACAAACTTCAACTATTGCTACTTTTTATGTAAATCGAGACCAGTTTAATAAATGGACCCATTCCGGTCCGCTAATTGCGTTCGCTTAAAATTTAGTAGAATTTCAGATTGGAGAAAATATCTAATGACACGGTCGTGTAAAAAGGAGTTTTTTCCATTAATTTATTGTCACTTTATTGCTTAAATAGATAAAAAATAATCCAATATTGGGAAATGAGATAAAATAAATAATGTGTTTTTACATAAGGCTGTTTTAGAGTGATTTGTTTTTGGTTATATATTTTAAGTTTATCAATAAAGGAGTACGAAAAGAACAAAATAGTGGGGTCGTTTCCAAAATTTTAAAAGTATTTTTTTCTGAAAGAACATGCTTAAAAACAAAGGATCTAACCATTTCCTAAATAATTTGTTTAAGTTTAACATTTTAAAAAAATTACTGAAATCGGTGCGCTTTCATTGTTTACATTTCTTGCCGATGACATCAAAAATAATGAAATGCTATTCTGTGTTGCCATTCACAGAGCAAAATATTTAATTCGCATCTTTACTCAGGTGTATTGGCAACAATATGGTTGATAGTAAGCGTAGAGCGCAATTTTAATTCGCTTCTTGATTATCATAACGTGGAAACGCGGTACAAAATGCGCCAAAGAGCATCACGTCATTAAGACCACCTCTTGTTTGCAAAATCGGACATTTTAAAAAATTAATTAAAAAATAACTGTTGGGAAAATGAAAGAATTTTCTGGGTCCATGTTACTTTTTTTTTTGCTTATTCTATCAATTTCAGCGACTAAAAGTACTACTTTTGACTGCGGAATTGGCTTCTACACACAATGTACTAATAAACTGAACATTGCAATTTTTGAACTTACATCCTTCTGGCTCTGAAGTACAGATTTTACGTTTTAGTCGTTTGCTTACGTTTTATGCAGTTACAATTTTTAACAGTTTTTTTTTAAAGCAGAACTCTTATATTAACTGCTGGGCAAGAGCTAAAAATAGCGGAAAAGCTTTGATTTGGGCACATTGCACTAACCCTACTTAAACCTTTCTTGATTGCAATGTTCTACTTTCGATTTATACTTTAATAACAAATTCGAACATCAATCAAAAAAATCTCGTTCGAGTCTATTTTGACACATCTATATCTTTTTCAGTTCCATCCCCTCCCCCCTCTTCAACTTGTCATGTATTAAGAATTCATGTTCTTCTTTCTATCCTTTGTTGCAGCACGTGAGGAAGAAAAATAGTGAAAGATGATAAAGAGAAAGTGGAAGAAGGTATTTTGTGCTTGATTTCATTAGTTATTCAAAACTTCGTGGGAAAAGTTATTTGAAAAATTCCACCTGCTAGGTAATAAAATAGGATATAAAAAACGCGAGATCGTAAAGACCAAGATATTTTCAACGCTTACTTATGATGTGAGGTTAGTTGTTAAAGAGTAATAAACTATAAGAGAAGTTATCAACTTAAAGATGCCGACTCTCACGGAGAAAGTTAGAACAATTGACCGATGTTGGGTAAAAATATGAAAAAAAAAAGGGTGCTGGAAAACGTATGTGACTTACTGCTTTTAAAAGGAGACTATTATTAAGGACATAAACATCTAATAACAGTAATAAAATGCGAATTCATACTTGAATAATTGAAAGTAGTAATTACTTGTGCCGAAGAGTATTAGACGATACGTAGAACTGAGTATTTCTTTTAATTTATTTGAAAGCTATTGTAGAGGAGTTAAAGGTTCAAAAATTGCTATACTACAGTGAAATTCTATTGCAACGAGCTTCAAGGGGGCTCATATTTTGCTGTTGTAACCATTATTTGGCTGTAATGGAATTCTATCAATATAATTTGAATCAATTCGGGACTGGAAATTTATTTCGTTGAAACGGATATTTCATCGTAATGGTAGGGGAGGGTGGCCCAAAGCGGTAGGGATTCGAATGTCGCCGCATTGTGTGCAAGCGGCGATGCCTACGTATGTCGTGTTTACCCGAATACCCCCGAGTTTTAATCGGTATCAGAGAAGCAGCGGTGAAGCGGCATGACGTAAGCAGACTTAAAATACAGAACGCGATACATTTCTAATAAACTGAAGATATGTAACTTGTGATTAGTCGAAGACCAGCTTTTTTTTAATTGTTGGTAATATTATAATGTTCTGACACCATGCACCTAAACATATATACGTTGTTCATTCCGTTTTTCTCTGTTAAATTTTAATTGTTATAATTATTGAAACAAAAAACGTGCTTTTGAGCAAAGTGGGTAGGGCAAAGCAGGTAAACCCGCTTTCTATATGTTTTGTTAACAAATGTACTGACATAGATTTTCTGTTTACATAGGATAAGTACCTATAACTTTAAAAATTTATTTTTATGATGGCAATCAGCTAGTCTATTGATTTAATAAATTATTTCTTTATGTTTTATATACAAATGTGCTGACTTGAATCTTTAATTTAAATTAGATAAGTATAAATTTATTAGTTTATTCTTTATAATGGCAGTTAGTTAGTCAATTGGTTTATTAATTTGTTATTTCTTATTTGACTGACAAATGTACCATATGACAGTTAGTTAAGCTTACCCACTTTAGACCCACTAGTAGGGCAAAACGGATTTTTAGAAGGTTTGTAATATTTGTTAATTAATAGATATTGGGTTTGAAATAATGTAAGAATCACTTTTTATTTTGAAGTTCAAGGTCCCTTCTGGGAAACAAAAGCAAAATTGTTACGATAAAAAGCCAAAAAAAAAAAAAAAAAAAACTATCCATTTCGATCGTTCTTCGTAAACCTACCCGCTTTGGGCCACACTACCCTATTCGTTGTAAAGTAATTTCCCTGTATAAGGTTTTGGTAGGAGTCCTTACAAAATGTGAGGTGGCTTAAAAGTGTGCGAGCCCTGAATTTTTGAAGCTAAGCTCTACTGGTTTAAGGAGGAAAGGAGGGAATGTTTAGCACTTATAAATGTTGTTAATTGATAGCAGAACACCTTGAAGTACCTTCGAAGTGTTTAAACATAATTAGAAAACCATTAGTTTCGATATTTCGCGTAAAAGTATTCAAATGAAGCAACTAATTTTGGACACATTGCTCAAATTAAATGTAGGGACTAATTCAGAATATGTTCAACATAATTAACAAATGCGAAAAATTGACTTTCATACGTTTCTTAAGTATTTATATGGTAAAAATGGCTCCATCTCCAAAGTCTGAACATTCAATTTTAAATATCTCTCCAACATTATTACTCTGGCTAGTCTCAAGAACTTAACTTTAATTGTAAAATACTTTTGGTAATGACGATTCACTTTTGAACAATTTCGGAACTATCTTTCCATTTATCACAACTAAAGTTTTAATGGTATTTGAATACACTAAAAGTAAAACTGGCATTCCATACGATGAGCTAATTCATTTGGCAATCGCGCTAATCATTTTCTTCTTCGGTGTGTGAAAGAGTTTTTCTCCATACACTTTCCGTTTAATGAATTTACTTGTGAGCAATGCAATTTCTACTCAAATGCTCATTCTTCAAACTAATTTCGATTACCAATAACGAATTTCTTAACATTGAAATTATATTGTTAAATAATTGCACGTTCAGAAACATTTTTAGTAAAAGAAAATGTTTCATCTTTAAATAAACACATGAGTTATTGGATTAAAATAACTTAAAAACTTTACACGGAAACATTGCTATATTAACCAGTTGCAAAATTTTCCGCCATAAAAAGGCTAGAAGATAACCTTCCCCGATAGTGCACATCTCGCAAACAGAGAAAAATGCAAAAGTTATTGATTTAAAATTTGAATGGGGTTGTTTCTATCAGTCAAAAGTACTACTTTTAGTCACTAAAGTTGATAGAATGAGTAAACAAAAATAACATGGAGCGAAGAAAATCATTTACTTTCAAAATGTCCATTTTTTAATTAATTTTTAGAATGTTCAATTTTTCAAACAAGGCGTGGTCTTTATAACGTCACAAGTGATGTACTCTCCCGGTGCGCTGAATTTTTACGCTTGTTTCTACCGTGTTTCCAACTTATGATAATTCAGAAGCGAATTAAATACAGTCGACTCCCGCTACAACGCGACCCGACTTACGCGAAATGGCTATAACGCGAGTTCGTGAATGTACTTTCATCCTTTTTTCATCATTGACTGCGCAAGTTCCCATACACCGCAGTATAAACATAGTATTGTTCGCGTGTATTTTTCACACCTCCTCATATTTTTAATTTATTTATTCTAAATATAAAAGGTGATGAAATATTGTGGCACCTATAGGCACACTGTTTCATCTACAATTTGAAAATGGAAACAAAAAGTGAAATTTTGCGACCATTTAAAAAAAGGTAAAGATTCTTGATACGCCTTAACAACTAGAAAGTGGGTCGAAGGTAGCACGCCATTAGGTATAAGTAAAGCTTTCATACGTACAATTAAAAGTCAACAGAAGGCAATCCGTATAAGTCCAAAACTTAGTTTTAATATGAAGCTCTCAGAACAGTGTAAACAAAATGCAAACAGTATGAAACTGAAATCTGCTCTTGTATTCTCGATTATAGAGACTCTGAAAGAGGAGTGTTACCATAGATGCAAATTTTATAAAAGTAAATGCGAAGCTACTGTATTTGAAAATGCATTCGAATGACGATCAGATTACTCAGCATAAATCATCATCTTCAATTTTTAAGTTATAAATGTAACTTATAGTATCTACGGTACAGTACTCTTACAGTGCAGTGCTTTATTATTACGACATACCGTACTATTTTATTTTTATATAAATATATCTCTTATTGATCATTGTTTTTGTACATCGTCGCAGTATTTTATGTTGAACAATGCAGCTTTTTTAAAAATAAGATGAAAAGCCAGCTCTTTATGTAAGAAACGGAAATATATATAGCAAAAAAAATGGTCTAAAACAGTTTAAAAGGTGCTTATAAATGTCTTAAATGATTGGGTATGCGAATAAAACAATAATGTACAAAAAACTTTTCCACAACGCGAAATTTCGACTTACGCGAGGCGTCTTGGAACGCATCCCTCGCGTAAGTCTGGATCCGACTGTATTGCGCTCTACGCTTGCTTTCAACCATGTCCTTGCTAATACATGTGAGTAAAGATGTAAATTAAACGTTGCGTTCTGCGCTAATGGCACCAGTGAATGGCTTTTCATTACTTGTGATGTCATGTGCAGAAGCGTGAAAAATGAAATTGAAACTGCGCCCTGATTAAAATAATTTTTAAAAAATATTAAACTTTGTCAGATCTTAAGTTTTTAAGCATGCTCTTTCAGAAAAATTACTTTTAAAATTTTGGAAACGACTCCATTGTGAATGCTCTTTCTTGTCACTATACTGGTATAAAGCTGTGCATAACTGCTGCGTGGTGACATATGATCAATGTAGTCAGTAGTGACAAATAATTCAAATTTCCTTCATTAAAAGAAGATTTTTAACCTTTTCCCGACAAAATTACGGGCTGAGTTTTCGTTTCCTATTTATCTTCCCCGTTATATTTCCGGGATGAAATGTACAAAGTTTCGGCTAAAAAAGTTGCCCGAATCCAAAATTAGTACAAATAGAACACTGATATTTTCCAATGCCACGTTTTTAGTTGTGCCATTATTGTCACCGGTAATAAATTTAATTAATTTTTTCTCAACAATCACTAGGACTTTAGTTAGTTTTGCCGAAATAATTTAAAACCACAGATCATCATTTTATACCAGCAGTTTTCTATGTTCACAACATTTCTCAGTAGAAGTATCGCAAAATAAATGTGTTAGTGGTAAAAAGTAAAAGTAAAACCAACAACGGTTAAAACAGCACGAACTTACAAAATGCTACAGACACGTGTTTTCATATATATATATATATATATATATATATATATATATATGAAATATATAATATATCTCCGTGTGGTAGTGAAAAGTGAAGAAATAAAAATGGTATTTTTATCTTACATCTTTTCCTCCGTACGGAACACCTCCGAAAAGAAGCAAAAAGGAGAAAAGTCAGATGCCGTTAAAGGATGACGTCATACGTAAGTGACGTCGTGAAGGGATGAAGACGAAAGAAAAAAAATGATGGATAGAAGTGATTAGAAGTTTGGAAAACATTTGTGGCTTGAGCAAAGTTATTACAAAGATAGATAGAATATAAATAGCAGAAGTAGATCCTTATGTAGAATGCATCTGACTGTTAATACTTTAACTATGCAGTCGAACTCGCTTATAACGAACGCCAAGGGACCGCAATATTTGTCGTGATAACCGAGTGCTCGTAAAAAGTGAGCACGTGAAAAAATTATAAAAAATCATCATAGTAGTTGCTTTTTTTCTTCTTCTTTTGAATCATTATGCAGTACCAAATAAGTCACATACTTTGCTTTGAACACTCTGAATGTCTCTTTCTTACGTCATTGTTTTTTAGTTATACATACATATACACACATATATATATATATTTTAAGTGTTTCTTTACTCCATAACTGAAAAAAAAGTGTTGTCATCGCTTGCTCTCATGATTTATGACTTTTCAAACTTTGGTTCACTTAGGAATGTGAAAGAAAATTTACCAAGAAAGGGTAAGCTGAGCAAGAAGTCAATAGAAATTTTACGAATCACAAAAATATTGCTCGCTTTAAGCGGGGTTTACTCGTTAAAAGCGAGTTATGCTCCCATAAAAACGACTTGTACCAACCAAGTATTTCTGGTTTCCTCGCTAAAACTGTACTCGTTAAATCAGGGCTCGTTATAAGCGAGTTCGACTGCACTACACATATAATAATCGTTCAGTTACTTATTTTCTTGCAACTTTTTGAACTGAGCTTATAGTTAAGTTTCCCTTTCTCTCTCTCTCTCTCTCTCTCTTTCTCAGACACGTAAATATGATTTTCACTAAAAATGCTAATACGAATCTAACATTCTAAACAATTTTAATGCAAACAATTTTACATTGAAACAAGATCACGTAGTTAACGTTTCCTATTAGTCTGGTTATACGTTTAATTTAAATAAAACGAGCTGATGTGCGCATCACATGACTTCCTTTTGCTCCAATTTAATGTCATTTCCCCATTATTGGCAATTTTGATGTGATTCAATAGTTTACTCTCTAAATATCACCAACAGTGGCCAAATTGAAACCAAATTTAAAAAAAAAAAATCCGCCAAAAGACTTGCGATATATCGCCAAGTGTCCGACAAATTATAACACCACTTGAGTTTACATCGAAATTAACAATGAGTTCCCCCCAAAAAGAGGTAAAACACCCCTTTAGAAACTCCCGAATGCAACCAAAACTGGTGTCCAACTAGATCCCACTAGGAGTCTACGTACCAAATTTCAACTTTCCAGGACATACCGTTCTTGAGTTATGCAACATACATACGCACATGCGCACGTACGCACATACGCACATACTCACATAGATACATACTACGTACATACAGACGTCACGAGAAAACTCGTTGTAATTAACTCGGGAATTGTCAAAATGGATATTTCGCGTCTCTGGGTGTTCGGACACCACTCAGGTCATTTCCTCTCTAATTGCAAAAAAAAAAAAAAAAAAATCTATTGTTTGTGTATTAAAATAAATAAATATTGTATATTAAAATGATTGGTGAATATTGTTTGTTAAAAAGCATGAACTTGAAAAATCGTTCAAAAAAGACATATGAAAGCTTCGTTTTTGCTAATGTGTTTCCTTTCAAGCTATTTCTCTTTAAGCATACAGAAAATTCTGTTGTAGGGGAGACCGGGGTTAGTTGTTACACGGGGTAAGTTGTTACATTCGAATTTAAAAATGACCGCCAGGAGAAACTGACTTTCCTTGAAGTAGATGACAGCACTCACCCATCTGCATTCCCTGACAGTCACTGGAGTGCTTGCAGTCAGTAGATGAATAGTGCTCAAGGAAAACGGGTTTTGGAGTCGGGAAGTAATTTTTCTTTCCGCTGTTATTTCTCTATTTGTGACGAAGCCGTTGCAGATAACGAATTTGTTTCTGTACCACGTGAAAGCCTACATTTTTAGGTAAGTGCTAACATATTTGAAAGTTTTGTACAAAGATATAATACCAGTAATATGTGCCAAGAACTAAAGTGGCGTCGCATGTGGCAAGTTGTTACAGTTTTGTTGAAGTTAGTTGTTACAAGTAACAACTTGCCTTATGCAAGTTTTAATTTAATATTATGTTTTCCTTTTTAAATGTGATATGGCGGGGGGACTATGAAAACAAGACGGGCAGGGGCAAAACACCTAAAGAAACACACCAGGATGTGGCTAAATAAGTAATTGTAGGTAGTTCATTACGAAAGGCAGCCGATGAATTTCATGACACTAGAGAGATTCTGTAGTAAGATAAAAAATGCTAGTAGTGCTAAAGTCTTATTTCTGATCTGTTTTATTGCATGATTTAATTCATATAAAGTACTGTAGTTGCATGACAATAGTAATAAAAGTAATAACTCTGATCTCTTTCATTCTATGATTAATTTATTGTTAATATGTATGGTTGAATAAATAATAATAATAATTACAACAATGATAATAATAATAAATAATGTATTATTTGAATGTAGGTCTTTCTACAACGCTGCAAGAGTGCAGAAATGAAGACGATTCGCAAGCGGAAACCATAGGTCAGCACCACTTTAATAAATACACCTGTAAAAAATGTTTTCCAAGCTGAAGCTGGGAATCAAAAATCTGTAAAGCAGAAATAAGTAATTTGAGACTTTCTGTAGGTCAGCTCTTAAAAGTAGTAATTTTAAAACTTGATGGAGTGCCGACGCTTATGAAGCTTACAATGAAAAGTAATTTGATACAAATTGATGAAGTCGTAGTAATTTTGAAATTGTTAAGTAATTAATGAAAATTGTAATACAATGACCAGTAAATTTGTAATGCCAAAAGTTTTTGATTTTTAACGTGTTTTTTTTAAATTTAACAGAATAAAACAGAAAATGTGTAAAATTCATTTCATTACTAAAATATATCTCAAGTAACAACTAACCCCATATACTGTAACAACATGCCCCGTGGTGGGGTAATTTGTTACAATCTACATCTATTCAAAAACCTTGAAATATTTTGGAGTAGTGGCTCCTAATCATTTTTTAAAAAATATGTTATGAATGTTAAACAATCTAAATGCATTTTAAAGTTTCACGCGTGTAAATAATTTAAATAGTTTAGCGTGAAAAAAATATGGAAAAAAATTACAACAACTAACCCCGGTCTCCCCTAACCTTACGCAGAAATGAGTGAAACGTTACGCTTTAGTTACATTAATATGGTGTAACCTTTTGCAAAAGATGTGAGGGTGTGTTTATTTGAATTGCGATTTTTCTTTTTAAACCATATTGCTTTTAATAACAAACGATATTTTTGAAAATAATCCAAAAATCTGAATAAAATTGAAATTTAAGTTGTTCATGCAAACTTGAATTCACTAAGCTTACATTAATAATTGACAGAAAATGGCGATAAAATTCGCTTTCCACAGCAAATGAAATATACTTGTCAGTTCTTTCTTCCGCCGAACTGCACCAATTTCCTCATATTCTGCACAAAACTAATTTTCTAATGCTCCCACCTTTCATGCGCTATAGAATAGCTCTCATACATTCCCACCTAAAAATACCCGGACACACAGCCAATATCCGGTTCTATTCTACTTTCACACGCTTCCTTCCTCTCCATGCCATTAGCAAACGGTTCCTTTTTACGGGCTTCTTTTGATGACGTAATCTACTTCGATCCCACTCCTGGTATTCGTAAATGCTTTCTATGATTTAATTCACGGATAAGAATGCATTTGGGAAAAAATGATATCGGTTTGCAGTTCGAAATTCAATTGGGATATAAATTTCGCACAAAGACGCGATCAGCAAAGTTTGTGTTACATTTTTTGAGAATAACCAGTAACGCAATTTTTCTGGTTAAATACATTTTTAAGCAATGGGAAGATCTAACACACACCCTTTTTAAAGTGTGGATTCATTTGGTACAGTTTATTCTTAATATAGTCCATCTTAGGATTGTTGTCATTCTTCCTTGGACGCGTTCACTTCAAAACCGGTTAAAAGCAAGGGAAGAGAGGATTTTCGTTGCTATTTTTACTATCAGAAACTAAATACAGCGGAAAATTTGCAATGCCGTTTACTTCCCTTCCAATTTACTACGAATTCGATGTTTTTGGTTCTTATACCGAATGCCAATTTTACTGAGGCGGTCTATATTACTGTGTCGCCTAATTTTGTGAGCATTAAGTGTTAGCATGCGGACGAATATTTCGCTTTTATGAAGATAAAGCAGAAGTGGAAAAAGTGAGAGAAAATTTATTTAAGGGGTCTAAGGACCTTTAACCTTCAAAATTTTCGACTTTCCAGAAAAAAAATATATGTTATGCATATTTTAATTCTGAACAATTTGATACCTTAATTATTACCATACACAAAAAACTTTTCAAGTTATTGTAAAAATGCGTAACCTCTCTCCATAGAGATTTATGTTAACAGCAGCTGTTTAGGCGTCTTTTTCTCAGGTGCCGGTTTCTTCGGTTTTCTCGTTTTGCGCGCATGATATCTCAGAAAGTTCCTTATACATTTTCGTAAAACTTTTAATGTATGTTTATCTGGTTTATATTTCTGACCTGAACCTAAATTTGTTTATTTTTTTAAAATTATTTATTTTTTTTTAAATTTTATAAGTTAATATCGAAAATTTCCAAAATTTTGTGCAAAAATATTTTTTTTCAAATATTAACTTTTATTTTAAGTTAAAATTTAGGTACACATTGTATATGTATACAATATTTTTAATTTTTATTTTTTTATTTTTTTTTTTTTTTGCAGAGGAGTGGCACCACAAATTAACGCACTGTGTGCATCAATCTAAAGTCATTGTACGTACACACACATACATCAAAGCCGTAACCAGAAATTATTTTCCTGGTAGGTTCTTCAATTTTATACTTCTCCAACAGCTAATTTACGTCATATTTTATATTGTGTAACGCAAAATAGCTTACAAATTCAAGCTTTATACTACAAAAAAAAAAAAAAAAAAGTTAAATGCCAAGTTAGAATTTTTTACTGCCATATTTTATCTCATAAAACGTAACGTTGACAAATATTTACGTCACATTTTTAAAACGTCTCTAATTCCAACTGTCATGATGGCTTAAGAAGTTAGAACCTTCATGGCTCGGACTCTAAATTTTGCTGTTCCGACTTTTAATCATAATTGCAAACGAAAACGTAGTGGTGAATTTCGTGAGGGAGGGTAGGGGGGGGGGAAGCGTGGAACCCCAAACCACTTTTGAATACGACCTTGTAGCACACGCACACACGTATATTACTCTGAAAGATCGAAATCTGGTAAAAAGTCAACACTTGCCGTGAATTTTGAAATTCTACAATTTCAAATTCCCTAACCTGCCTTCGAATACGGACTTGAAATACACGCACACACATATTTCACTGTGAAACCCTGAAATCTGTTAAATGTCGACATTCGTTGTGAATGTTGACATTCTTCGATTTCAATTGTCCCTAAACTCCCTCCGAGTACGGCCTTGAAACACACATGCAAACACATGTGTCACTGTAAAACACCTTAATCTCGAAAATGTCGACAATCGCCATGAAGACATTCTCGAATTTCGGTGTTTCATAGTAACCCACACACACTGTGTTTGTGAGTGTGTGTGTTTTTTCAAAAGAAAATAAGTTTAATAAGGAAGTGCCTATATACTGTCATGCATAAATACTATCTAAAACTTATGTGTGAAAGAAATTTATAGTTATTGCCCAGGGGAAGCATAAATCATTTTCCACTGAAGGAATTTTTCCTGAACGAGAGATATTAGTTGAGATTCCAGCGTTTTGGCATTTTTGCCTGATTTAATGTCGCATTGAGATATTAAGCACTAAAAGTAGGATATATTGCACAAACATCTCTTACACTTAAAATATGTTGGTCAACACTGTTATCTCTTTTTTTTTTGTCGTCATTCAGTGTAATATTCATGAAATATTGCATTCAAGCTTGTTTTTGAATTTTCTTTTTTTTTTTTTTTTTTCATCTTTCAGAAAATGCGGAGTAAGAAACTTTGCTAAACTTTTATCAATTTCATCATAACAGCAGACAGCTTTTCAACAATTATCCTCTCCTTTTATTTTCAGTATTTTTGAATATACTTTGAGTGCTTTATCTTCACTTGCTTACAAACACTCGCATGCAACAAAGTCTATTGAGATGATTTCTATTTGTTCTTAATGAAAAAAACTTTTTCTTTTTTTTGTTTTCGCTGGTTAACTTTCATTGCAAAAATATTGCATTACTTGACTCTTCACATTTTAATGTAAAAATAAAAATTATCTGAAAATAAAACTGAAATGCCATTTCCAACAGAAGTCATAAAAAAACCCCATGAAACATTTTAAATTATATAAATACAGAAATATCTTCCTTTTCCTTCACATTCGCAATTTTTATTCAGACAACAAATAATATGTATACGAGAAAAATGCAGAATAAAAGCAGCACGCTTCGTTTTGTCATAAATTCATTTGTCGCTGCCGATTAATCACGTTTTCCTAAGCCCCCAACATGACTCAAATTCTAACTGATTTGATAAAATTTCGGCCATTGTTTCTTCAAAACAGTCGCATATTTAGGGTAAACTGACAGTCAGGTTTTCCCCACAAGTTGTTTTCTCCGCCCAACCTTACAGCTTTCGTAAATTACAGGGTGTCCGAAAAGTCCTTGACACATTTTAAAAAATTCATAGAAAACCAACAAATTGTATGAATTTGCGGTTTGCACCATAATACATCACAGGTTCAAGAGTTTTTATGACATCGTAAATAAGAAAAAAAAATGTAAAGGGGAAAAAAGAAGAAAAAAGGACATTTCGCAGCCAGAGTATCCGTATATGCTATGCTTGTAATTCTTCGTTTAGCAATTTTCATTCCTTTGTGCGTTTCTCCATGTCAACAAAAACGATTTAAAAGTTTACTTAGACGCTTGGTCATTACTCTAAATTATCTGCAACTAATTACCTGAATAGCTTAATGTTTTTTTTCCAGGGAAGAAAATATTTTCTTGTTCATGATGTGTGCCTTCTTTTAAAAATATTAAGTAATTAGTTGAAAAAAAAAAAACAGATTACTTATAAACTGAAAAATTATATATTGAATCGGAAATGAGGCTTGTTAAAAAGTAGGAAAGGCAACTTTTGAAAAAAAAAAAAAGTACATGATTTACTGTGGAAGTCATTAAGTGATTGACACTTTTTTTTTCTAATATTGTCCACCAATCCAGTGATAGGAGAGATAAACTTTACATCGACCTTTATAGCAAAATAAAACAGTATTTTCTCAATGGTTTAAAAAAACTAATTTTGTTAAAATTATAGCATAAAAATGGAAAATTCGCTACTGTTGACTTAGTGTGTAACATGTAAACTCTTTTGATGGTTTAAACCAGGGATTCTCAAACTTTTAGGCATTGCGACCCCCTTCTTAGACTTAGTATTTTGGCTAGGCCCCTCCCCCAAAGTTTTAGCTTTGTCTAAACCCTAAAATAATAGCTAAAAACAACACAAATGGTTAAGTTTCATCCTTAATAGAAGCACAAGTAACTAGTAAAATACACATGAATTTTTGTCTCTTGAAAGATCTTATAATAAGAAACAGTAGTAGAGCTTATACTGATTTTATAATCTTGCAGTGGTTTTATGACAGTTATTGACCTTGCGCTCCTTCAAGTTCTATCATTGCACGCAGTACGAAAAAGAAACAAATAAAGATGACTTATGACTTTGACACGAAAAAAGTCAAGATATAGTTTGACATTGGAAAAGACATTGTTTTGTGTGTTATAAAGCTCATTCCAGACAATAAAAAATTGGTTAATTCCAAACAAGCTCATGTATACCAGTAACTAATAGAACACAGAAACCAACTTGTATATGTATTAAAATCTTTATGTCTACTCTTGCAGTAATAAATTAATTTCCTTTAAACTTTTCTTCCACATCTCCCGTTCCCCCTGGGAGTCGCTACCCACTGTTTGAGAAACCCTCGTTTAAGCAATCTAACTAATTTCAGGCAAACATAATATAGACAGAATGAACATAGCCATTTTCTCCTGGAAGAAAAGGGTCAACCTAATTTTCAAAATTAAAAACATAGTCAATTAATTTCACGTGAACTTAAGGTAACTGGAACCAGATATGAAATTAAAACATTTATTCGACGATTTAAAAAATTAAATTTTATTTATCTTTTAATTTAGGTAAAAGGAACCTATATCATATTTGTACGCGTTTTACGAGTTAGAAAGATTTCTGAAGATACAACTTAAAATTTTTTCACAGAAGAATCAAGTTGTCAAAAAATCCGTTCTATTTATGGACTCGCAATACGTTAAAAAAGAAAGTAAAAAAATTGAGCACACGACGAACAAATTTTGGAAAAGATATGTCGTCGAAAAAAAGGAAAAAGGGTATAATTCCGCAGCTGATATTGAAAGTGAGTGCTGTACATTTTTGATGTGAAAACAATCTAACGACTTAGACTTTCCAAGTAAAAGAACTTCACATATTTCAGAAAGGTTATAAAAAGTCTGGAAACTTTTTAAGAGTAAAAAGTGAGAGTTACGCCCAGCGAGAAGTTGAATGCTTATTAGTTGCAGAGCAGATTGTTCGGAAAAAAATATCAGTACATATAAGCAAATGTGAAAAATGTATTTTTATTTGTTTGGAAGAACATAATAGTTATGATAGATGAAAATGTGTTTCTCTAACGTAACTTAAAAATATAAAATTTTTATTGAAAAAAAAAAAAAGTTTGGGGTTACATTGAAATAAATAAAAAAAGGAAATTTATTCAACTTTCAAACGAACTCTTGATGAATTCAGCTATTGATTTGCAATTAACGTTCTTATTGTCTTCAACCATCTATTATTTTTTGTACATTGTTTGACATTATGTGCTAGCTTAATGGAATAAAATAATTATTTTATTTAAGCTAAAAAATCTACAAATTTGATTCCGAATCAATATTTTTAGAGTGTACCTTCAACTTCAGTATTTACGTTACAGTATATTTAAACTAGTTTGTCAAATACAGGGTGTCTATAAATAATGGACACGATTTTAAGAAATCGTATTTTCAAAAGTTCTCGACGGAATAAAATAATTAATGCGTAAAATTAAGAAAAAAAGTTCCAAGTTTTTTTCGCCTTATAAATATTCGGTATGGGACCCTCTTGTCACTCGGCATACGTCCATTCGATAATATAGTTCATTCCACACACTTTCTGACATGTCTCTGTCTTAATGGTTTGTAATGCTGCAGAAAAGCGTAGTTTCAATTCTGCGGGCGTTTTCAGCATCGTTCTGTTGGTAACAAAAAAAAACTAGGTACTTTTCTCCTTAATTTTACGCATTAATTATTTTATTCCGTCGAGAAGTTTTGAAAATATGATTTTTTAAAATCGGGTCCATCATTTATAGACACCCTGTATAATGCTAATATTAGTAAAATTTACAGTAGAAGATCTCATCTAAAAGTTCAACTCGATTTTAAAAAATATTCCTATTACTTATCGATACTGAGAATTTCTTTTACTTTATAACACAGTGAAAAAAAAAATAATAAATATAAAAAAAGGACTAATTTTAGGAGTAAAAGTCTTTTTTCTTAAATAGGGGGGCATATTAAGAAAAATTACATTTTTAAAGAAAAAAAGTGCATTTTTCGTTATTCTTTTTCTCCGATAAATTTCTGTTTCGCTTAAAACTCAATACCAGATAAAGCTTTCTTCTAACAATTCATTCTATGTCGACAGTTGTTTAAACGTTTTTGTGCGATCCATTTGTTTAATACAGATTTGTATGGAAAAATACTTTTCTAGTTGAGATAGTAATTCTTGTAATGTTTAAAACTTGAAAAATAATCAAATATAAATACGGATGAAAATGAAATAGCTACCTCAAAAAATCTGAACAAATTAACTTAATTTTAAACATTTTGATCCATCCCTTTTTAGCTGACTTTTGTTTTTAATTCAGAAAACGATGTAAACTAAAATTTAAATTTAAAAAAAATAAGAAATTTATAAAAGTATAAAAATACGGTAAATATCTCGCAAAAAATGTTTCAAACAGAAGCTGAAATAAATTTATGAATTGAAATAAAAATTCACAAGTCCAAATATATTTAGAAGAGATGAGGACGTATATCGGCATATATTTTTTTTTTCTTTCCTTCTTCATTTTTTTTTTTTTTTTTTGTCGGTCGATATGTTTTAAAGTTTTTTTTTCTTTCCTTCTTCCTTTTTTTGTGTGTCGATTTTTTCTGAAGGCTGCGAAAACTTCTAGACTGAAACCAAATATTTTTTGCTCGAAAGATGCGTGCCGAACGTTTTGGTCAAAGGCATTTTAACTACAGGGATAATTAAATAGTAACTAATTAAGCAGTGACTAAGGGGGGAATTCGAATTATTATAAATCTCCTTACTAACCAAGCGAATTTGGACAGCAACAACTTTATGAAAAATTCTTTCAGTACAGCTTTTTATCTTCAGAATTTCTTACAATACAAATTATTCTTCACACATGTTCTTTAAATGATCATATTGATGAGAAGGCATATCTATAGTTGGGAAAAACCCAACATGGCAGCCTCGTAATGCTGTAATTAGGATTTACGTAGCCTTCACAATGCTGCCCGGTTAGGTTTGCCCTAGAGATCCTAAATACGGAGAGATGGACAACTTCGGAACGGCGGTCATCTTAAGTCCAAAGATGCTCACTCCCCTCTGACCGTAATGCATCTTCTGCCTTATATATCACTGTACATTGTATCAAAAAAATTAGAAGCTGGTTATGGTATTATAAAATGAAATCTGCAGACCACAAATATCTGTTTGTTTTCTAGCTTTATGAACACATTTTTGAGAAATATTTTTTTTTCTTTGTATGCGCTATGACGATGCGAAACGATTGGCACCGGATTGCCAGACTTGACGCTCACTCCGTTTAATGAAAATACGAGGAGAAAAGAAATCAGTTTGTTCTTTAAAGATTTCATGTCCTTTATTCCGTGGGAAGACTAGAAATTCACACAGCCCAGCATTTCGAGCTGACAACACTTGGACTAAACATGGCGGAGACCGGCGCGACGTTCTCCAATCTCTCCCTATATAGGATCTCTAGTTTGCCCCAACTATAGTAAAGTCTATATAAGATTTCTCAAAGCACGTAGGAGATGCGTGTAAAGTTTCAATACTGTAGTTCTGTATCTCAGATATGAATAATTATTCGAGTTTTCGATTAATTGAGATGTAGATTGAAATTCAACTGTACCTGTCGGCAGAACATCAATTACGGGCTTGCTCCAACAGCTATAGAATCCGGCAGCAATTAAAGGGTTAATCAGCTGAAAAATTTTCTGACTACACATAATAACATAGTTAAATGTTCAAAATAATAATGAGGTTTTTAAAAAAAGACTGATTAATTTACACAAGGGCAAAAAACCAAAATAGAAAAAAAAGATAATAGAGTAAGAAAATAATAGAATAGCCGAAAATGGTCACATTTATATAATGTGTGCAGAAAAACCTAACGTGGTAGCAAATTGCGGTGCGTTACAAATTGTTCCTCAGTGTCATAAAAACAATAAGGTGGTTCAAAAATACATGTAAAAAAAGATTCTCCTGGATAACGGGACACCCCTCAATATTTTTGGACTTGTGGATAGCATTGTGGAAGAATTTTAGCTTTCTATTTCAACTGAAAGAGGGGGCTCAACCCCGTTCCCCAAACTTCATAAGTATTGGGAGGGGGGTTAAAAAATACATTGAACTGAAGAAACAATGTGTATTATAATATACACTAGTGATATTCTTATACATTGCAATAAAAAAGTTATTACAAAAAAAAAAAGCAGCTAGGGAAATTAAATGTTTCTAAATTTTTGGCATTTTCTACGCTACAGCTAAAGTTAAATTAAGGGGTCATTGAGCACCTTCATAAAATTTGAATAAAAAGCTAAAACTTTTACAGCATAATACTATTAGTAAATCTTAAAAAAAAAAAAAAAAAAAAAAAAAATAGGAGATGTCCTGGTCTGTAGCTGAAAAAAAGTTTTTTGAACCACTCTAAAGAACAATTCCTCCATTTTCAGCTCGCATGCCAGAACAAACACTCATCTTACCCCTTCTCACCTTCTTAATCCTAACTCAACTGTTCAATACAAAAGATCTTATTCCGAAACTTTTACGATCCTAATAAAGTAAATAGATTTTTTTGAATAAACTAATAATCCGATTTTCAGCACAATGAAATTTCCAGACGACTGGAAAAAAACGATATTAACGGTTTATTACAGTTGACAGCTTTGCAAAATCGGAGCAAAAAATAGAAAGATTTAGCAAAGAGTCCGTAGGAATTTGTCCGGCACCAAGAGATCATGGATGTGTATTAGACTTTTATGCAGTTCACGTGATCTAGGATTCCTTTAGCCATCTCACAGAAGAAAAGATTTTGGTGTAGAAGATTAAAAAAAACTCTTCTGGAGCAGTTGAAGTACATGTCACGCATTCGGGGGGAAAATAAAGTTCCCGAGGAAAATGGCGCATGGAAAAAGTATAATAATAATAATTCAGAACTACGTTTCGGGCCTGAACTTTGACATTTCACAAAACAAGCGTTTTATCTTAGAAAACAGAAAGCCTTCCATATGAGTGAAGCATCCAGAATTTAAGAGCAGATATAAAAAGTGTTTCAAATTCGTAACTGCTGGAAAAATTTCAGTGCACCAGTAAAGCTAGAAATTTAGATAGAAATGTTTAGATAGTTTTACATAAAGTATGTTCATAAAATTAGAGTCGCTTATACATTGTGACGAAGTAACTGCTTTTGAAACAAGTATTTTTTTTTTTTTTTTCAGAGTGAGTGTATGAACAGTAAAGAAGAATATAGTAATGATAAATTTTATGGTCATAAAATAAAATGACACAAACAGACATGTAAAGTAAAAACTTGTTTATCATACATTTGCGATACAAAGTTTAGTTTTAAATAAATCTATTGAAGCACAACTAAATGTAAGAATATTTCATATGCTTAAATGAACGGTACACAGTTATGGCGCATATAAAGTTGACTTATTTACATCGAACATTCAAAGTAAATTTTTCGATCAAACTAGCTTTTACACATTTTTTTTTTTTTTGAAAAAAGATTGCTTTATTAAAAAAAATTATAAAAACGAAATACAGCGAAATCAGATTACAACGAATTTAAGGCACTTCAAATTTTCTTCGTCGTTCCGAGAAGTTCGTGGTAATGAAATTGAAGCAAGATAATGGAAATTGAATCAGAGTTGAATACGTGATTCTTTACAAAGGGTATTTCGTTGAACTGGTATTCATTGTTCCGGGATTTCACTGTGGATCTGTTTAGATCCGCATTTTGCTTATTATTTTGATTATTAATTTGTTACTGCGAAGGCACTTGTTTTTCGATGATTTAATTTTTACGATCATCGCGAACTCATCGTAATCGCAAAAATTTAAGCCTAGCGAAATATTTTAACTTCATTAACAAAATCAACTTTTGGTTCATCTCGAAAAATATTTGCGAAATTTTCAGTTCGCGAAATTACCGGTAACTTCATTTTCGAGAAAATGGTTTAATCAACATTGAAAAAAAAATTGCATGACTTCAAAATCAACGGTAGAGTGTACTGCACTCTGCGTTCAAGATCACAACTTCAGCTATAAACTTTTCATTTCATAAAAAATGGTGGCAACACTGTTAACAGCTCATTGTATCATACAAAAAAAAAAAAAAAAAAAAGAAAGAAAGAAAAAGAAAACATTCGAAAATACATGTCATGCGTTTTTAAATTCAAACATACAAAAGAAAAAAATTGAAAGGTACCCAAAATTAACCACATGGTTCAAATTTACCCTAAATAATGGAATTTCTTCAAAAGACGAAAAACTACATCTACGGATAAAAACTAACCGCTCAATGATGACTATTGCTACGTGAAAACAAAATGGTGAAGAAGAAATGCTGCAAGAAATATATTTCTAAAGAAACATCCAATGACAAAGGGCAAGAAACTACTGTGGTTTTAGATAACGGAAGAAGTAGGCCACGTCATTCAATCCCTTAATTTAGCGAAAACTAGAAGTAGATGACGGTTTTTTAAGCATTAAGGAAAGATCATATTGTTTGCAATTTTTCTCAGATAAGGTTTAAGTAAAATACCCTTGTAATTTGGTGAGTGACGAATTTGTAGTAGAAAAAATGTCAACATAAAATTAATCAATAATCAATTAGTATACTGAAAAATATGATCTATTTAATGATAGCTTCGTTTAAGTGCTTAAATATCATACTGCTTCACGATCTTTTTTAAGTGCTTAAATATCACACTATTTCAGGACCTTTTAAGTGTTTAAATATCACTTTCTTTCACGATACTTTTTAAGTGCTTCAATATCAAACAATTCACGATCTTTTTTAAATATCACCCTACATCACGATCTTTTTTAAGTGCTTAAATATCACACAATTTTAGAATCTTTTAACTAATTACTCGAGAAAAAAAAAAGTTTGTGTGTACCATTATTATAATCAAGTAGCCATATTTCTTCCCCGTGCGTAATTTCTTCCCCCTAAGTCTCTATGGTCTGACATTAGGTGTCGCCATCGGTGATATTTTTCATGATTGCGGTCAAGGAAACTATTTTTGTCGAAATATAATAACTAAAGATTATAAAGAAGTAATAATTTTTTTAAATGTTTAAAAATCATGTTTCTTTCTTTCTACATAACCTCACAAGATATTTATCAATTATAACATTGCATACAATATTCAATGTAGAAAGAGACCTTTCAACACATTTAAAAATGGCTTGCAAATAATAACTTCAGAAATATTGAATTGTGTACTGGAGCTCTACACATATTTCCAACTTCATTTTCCTAAAGTAAGGAAAAGAAAACGTATTTAATGACCTTGCCGGGAGAGAGCAGCACATCGCATTCTAGTTTTTTAAAATCAAGTATATTAAAAAAACTGAGTCGGTTGTCAACATAAATGTTGCTTTTAAAAAGCTATTTAAGTGAGTTTTAGCTTCACCTAACTTTTGTTTAAACAAAACTTTTTCTTGGTCATTTTACGTCAAATATATTCATTTCAAAAGAAAAATTCCAAATTACTGTTTGAAACTATCGGATAATGATGTGCGCAAAAATGTATAGTTTTCATGATCAAGAAAAATAAAATCATGAAAATAGCTTAAATAAAACACAAATCATGAAAAGAGAAATTTAAAAATAGGAGGGAAATAAAAGGAAAACATGAACGTTACGAAAAAAAAAAGTTCGGCTGAATTTTAAAAGTATTTCAGAGATGGAGTAAAATTGCAACAATGTTTTGCAGGTTAAAATTATTTCTAGCTCTGGTTAAAACTAATGCAACTTTAAAAACGGGAAGAGCTAAACACTTCAAAAACTTTTGGTAGGCTATTTCTGTATCTAGTCTTATCAGCGCTTTTTAATATATTTTTCTTTAGTTTTATTTCCATTTTCTTTGAAATGCGTTAAAAGTCTACCGTTTGGTTTTTCACCGTCTAGCTTCCTTTCTTTTAAGAGATGAGTAAACAAAGCAAACTTTTTTTTCTTTTGTTTACCCATCACTCTTCGGAACCGTTACGTCAGTCAAACGTTTCAAAATATTTCAGAAATATTATTTTACGTTAAAATTTTATTTTATTTCAAAAATACTTAACAATCGTAAGCACTAATCACAAGTACGATAGCACTTTACTTCCCTCATACAAATAAGCTTCATATATATTAAGTAGCGTATTGAGGGTATTTGAGGATCTTTTATTCTCTCAAAGAGATACAAATATAGATACACTATATGACTAAAAAGTATTGGGACACTTTCAAAAATTCACATTTTTACGGATTTCTCGAGAAATAAAAGACCGATTGCTCTGTAATTTTTTTCACATAAAAGGTATACTTCAGCTGCAATTTTCCAGCAAAAATTAAGTATACTATTCAATTAGGGGTCGATCAACAAATTTAGGAAACAAAAAAGATTTTTGACCATTTATCATTGTAAATAGCTGGGAATAAGCTATACATTTCAGAAAAAGTTAAAAACCTATCGAGAATATGTTTTTACATTTTCGTGAAAGTATCTCTTATACTCACAAAAATATAAGCATTTCTTTCAAAAATTCATATTTATAAGATTTTCGGCTCATATCACGCAGAGATCTCCGTCAAACTTTACTAAACTTTCAGAATACTTGACAGTATATTACAGAAACATAATAATAAAATTTGAAATTAACCCATTAATGCCTGACATTTTTTTTTCAAAGATTTTTTGTTTACAGGTTGCAAATAGTGTTTAATAGACAGGAAAAATAATTAAAAAAATCTAATGCAAAAAATAAATGTTTTATTAAAAACAGAAAAATCGTCCCTAAAAAGGGACGCTAGGCATCAGAGGGTACATGCTTTTTCAACGACAAATATTTTTTTTGCCGACGATTTAATACTTGAAAAAAAAAAAAACATTTTATAAGATAAAATAAGAACAGAAATTAACATAAATCGTAAATTGAGTTTAGGACAATTAAATATTGGTTTCATTTAGTATTAAAGTCAACAAAGCATTTGTCGTGTAAACCTACATTGCATTTGCTGCATTTCCTATAGACTTTTTTGCCGCAGTAAACACATCTTACTTGAGTTTCATTTACAACAACATAATGACTTTCTCCATCACATCTAACTAAATCCGGTACCCTTGAGTTTAATTTCCCTGGTTTACCAACAGGTCTTCCAGGTTTAAAAGTACGATCTGCATTATATTTTTTAACTCTGAAATTAAATCTACAACAACTGAACCCCCCATCCCCAAATTTTCAATAATAGGCACAGTTCCTGCTCCTTGGTAAGGTTCAAATTGGACTAAATACCCTAGTCTAGTATTTAGACACCAAACCTTGTAACCAAAACGGATGGGTTTGCCACGAATAAATTGTTTGCAGTTGTGACGACTATAGTATGGTACCATATACTTTCGTCAATCGAAAGCTGTTGCTGTCTAGGTTGGAAGAACAAAAATCTTTCATTCAACATGCTAAATAAGGGTCTAAGTTTTCCGACTTTGTCATTTTTGTTGAGTTTGGTGTTGTCAGCAAAATGTAAATACTGCATAATTTGCTCAAATCGATTTCTACTCATTGCAGAACTAATTGCTATGTTGTTGACATCAGTTGATGGACTCCAGTAGAGTCTCCGCTGGTGCAAGCATGCATATCCACTTGTTAATAAGATAGCCAAGAATAAACGCAGCTCCTCTCGCGTTACAGAAAAGGATGTATTGTTCTTTTGTCGAGCATAGAGGGTGCTCTGAAAAACAAATTCATCCAGTATTTCAGCTGTGAAAAACTCTTCAAATATTGACACTGGTGTCCATTCAACATTCAAAAAGCTTGGTGTTTCCACATTCCATACATTATTATTTTTTTTTATTGATGGATATATCTTTCTTAACCCGATTTCTTTCTGTATTTTTTTTCTTTATTTTTCTGCGTTTGCTTGGAAGATGCTGCTCAACATCATCACTGTCACTTGGCTAACTATCTCCAACGCATACTACCTTACCCTGATTAACTTTTCTAATGGTCATTGTAGCAGAAGATTTCAACTGTTGACCTGATAATTGATTAACATCAACTGAGTCATCTGGCCCACTGTTTTCGTCAGTAATTTCACTAACTTGTGAAAGTGGACAAATGCATATATCAGCCTCCTTGAATTCTTCATCATCAGAGAGCTGTTCCAGAAGTGCAAAAGACTTCTTCAACAATCAGACTAAACAATGAGAAAATCTCAATGAGTTATTGAAAATTATTAATGTCAAAAAATAACTCAGGTTTCAAAGAAGTTAATTTTTGAAACAGTTAGCTTTTCAAATTTACCTAAGTATTTTTCGAAATTGCAGAAAAAATTATTACTGAAATATCCATATATATGCACTAAAATAGCCTATATTCGGTCGAATATTCGGTGCTTGGCAAAATATGATACTCGTGCATACCTAATAGAGATAGGAAGAGAAAGATAAAAAGATATGTAACAAAGTTTACAAAATTTTCTTTAATTTCAAAACAAAAAGAGAAAATTCAGGGGCGTTCTGATCAGGTGGATGACATTTATTTTCTTATTTACCTCATTAGGAAAGGTTTATCGATGTGTGATGCAGTGAAAAAAACTATCACATTAGAAACACGCTGCAAATTTTCATTCACTCAATTATGGTTCAAGCAAAATCGATAAAAACCAAGAAGTGTGATTTTTGAAAATATTACCTAATTTACGCTGCCAAAAATGCTTTTAAAAGTATCACAGACTAAAATAATATATTTAGTATTGTGGCGAGCCAGGTGCCAGGTTCATCTGCCACTTACGTAACTTCCGTGTTGCGCGGATCTTATCCACGTGGCAGCGAATGAGTCAGGTGACTCTGATTTCCTTTTTTCTCCCTAAGGAATTACGGAACGCAATACATGATGCAACTGAGGGAAACTACCAAAGCTATGTATTTCATATTTATACCACACATAAGTGCAAGGAATCCACTGCTCTTCGATACTTCTGATGATTAACATCTTGTAAATAAAAGTCTTATTTTTTGATAATTATGGAGTCAGATTTTTTATCAAGAACATCAATTCCGTTCGTAACAACCAAGTATGATGTGATTATTAAAAATTTCTAAGCATAATAATAAAGCTGAAAGTCTGGATCTCAGTCTGGTTGTCTGGATGGATGTCCGGATGTCTGTGATGCACATAACACCTAGACCGTTCGGCCGATTTTCATGAAATTTGGCACAGAAGTAGTTTGCAGTATGGGTGTGTGATGTGCACGACCTCGAAGCGATTTTTCGAAAATTCGATCGTGACCGAGTAAATTACCAAATTATCATAACGAGGAACCGTAACATGGGCGAGCAAATGAAAAAAGCAAATTGGTGGGAAATTCATCATACATTATTTGTAAATATACAGGGGAACCAAATGGCCTTTTAATTTTTCTAGTACGGGCAAAGCCGTGCAGGTACAGCTAGTTAAACATACAAATGTAAGAAGAGAAGCTATATTTTATTACTCATTTATTTACGTTTCGTTTTGATTTAGCCCTTATGTAGCATCAAATTACATTACTAGTCATGACTTCAGAAAGCCTATTTCGTTCAAGTGCCTCACGTATGCACGAAATGAATCCAAATCCATTGTAGTGCTCAGCGTATACAAAGCATATTATCATGCAGGCATTATTAAATCGTTCGTGCACTGAATTTGAAGTTCGAGAGACATAATTTTATCGCCGTGTGCTTTGGAGGGGTATGCTTTTATCATAAGTTACAAAAGTTGAAAGCATTTTCGTGAAGCAGTGAAAGAAAGAGACAGAAAAGGAACATAATGGAAGGCTAAAAAAAAAGAGAACATTTCATGAATAATTTTAAATATTTTTCTTTAAAAAGACCATTAGTTCATTTATATAAATCAGAACGAAAGTTGATTGCTTTCTCATCAACAAGATGCATACAATAAAAAGAGTAAAATGAATTTAGTGTTTAGATTTTCATCGCACAGCTATACTTGGATTTTTTTATTTTTTAAGTCCGCCGATAAAATTATATTGTAACTATTCTTCAAAATTAAAGATATATTTTAACCTTTACTAAACGTTATAAATTTTAAAATGAAAGATATTCATTTACATTAGGTATTATATTTTAAAATAAATTGTGACTTTATTTGTATTGATTTAAATTTTTATGAAATTCTTATGAATTATAAAATGAATGATATATATATCGTCATATAGGGAGAGAGTGGGTACAATGAGACGCAAAAATCACACCCTGGGTTACGGGCTTGATCAAGTCACATTTCAAACAAAAAAATGTCAGTATCAGTTTTTTCGTTTTGGGGTACACATACTAGCTTAGGGATCCCCAAATTCCGTTTAGGGGTGCGCATGATGAAACTAGCGGGTCCCATATGACCCGAGGGCAGTAGGTTGGACAAACCTATATAAAAACACTATCGATGAAGTACCTTTCAAACAAAGACAAAATATCAAAACTGGCTCATCCATTAGGTATCATCTTTACTAATAATGAAGCTGAAAATCTCTCTGTCCGGATCTCTGTCTGTCAGGATCTCTCCCTGTCCGGATCTCTGTCTGTCAGTATCTCTGTGACGCGCATAGCGCCTAGATCGTTCGGCCGGTTTTTATGAAATTTGGCACAAAGTTAGTTCGTAGCATGGGGGTGTGCACCTCGAAGCGATTTTTCGAAAATTCGATGTGGTTCTTTTTCTTATCTAATTTCAAGCACAAAATTATTATCATAAGATGGACGAGTAAATTACGAAATTATCATAACGTGGAACCGTAACATAGATGCAAGCCAATTGGCGAGAAAATTCACCATACATTGTTTGTAAATATACAGGCGAATCAAAAGACCGTTTAATTTTTCTATTACAGGCAAAGCCGTGCGGGTACCATTAGTTGCATAAAATAAAATATAATAGAGGCTGCGATGTCAAGCATACACACATATGTCGCATTTATAATCCAGTTCCTTTTTGCGTCGGGGTTAAAAACTAAATTTATATAGATTAAATACGGAATCGAAATAAATAAGCCAGGTAATTTATATAAAATCCAGCAAATACATCCATATTATTTCGATATAATGGCCGTAACTCCATTTAACACACTTATCGGTGCAGAGATTTCAAACTAATCTTGTTACTATTTTCATCTCATTTTAGTTGTAATTAAATTTCATTCAGCGCATAATTTTTCCGCTACTTATATAAAAGTGCCACGGGAATAGTCAGACACAAACTCATGCTCTCCCTGCTCCCTCATTTCTATAACTGAACTAAGCGCCATTTTCACACAAAGAAAAATAACAAAATAATTTTATTGCTAAAATTAACGTTAAATAATAGGTTAAGAAGACAATAGAAAGACCAGTTTTTAGAGTAGATCAAACAAGGCAAGAAATGATACAACAAAAAATGCAAAAAATTCAATTTGATGGGGTTAAATTAAAATGAAGTAATAGTTTTTCTCCCCTTAGATCTGAACGCAATTTTCTTTACGAAATAATGTTTACATCATGTTGATTTGACTTTACAAAAGTGTTGCCAGTCCGGAGATAGCTAAACAGAAAATAAATTGCTTCTGCAATTTTTTTTTCCTGTCTCACTGTGCACACTCCTCTCCTATATATCATTCGTTTTATAATTCATAGGAATTTATTAATAAATTATTATAAAAGTAAACTTGGACATATATTTCCTTTTTTGTATCAATACAGTAAGAAAAGGTTTTTAATCAAACAGAGTGCTGACGTCGGATTTATGAAAATATTTTTCTCGTTTCATAAATAACATAAGATATACTTCATATACTTCAGTTTTAGGGTTAAAAAATACATGCCCGTTTTTTGGCGTCACGAACAATCGCAATCAAACGGTTTTATCGCTTCAGGAAGTATTTTCTAGTTAACAATTGTATGGTAACCGAATATGTTGTCTCCATTTTTAGTCAAAGCTACACAAAAACTACTTATTACAGGCATTATTTTCCCATATTAATTATTTTACAAACAATTGGACAAGGTTAATAGTTCCAACTAAAATGCAAAAACGGATAAAAAATGCTGAAAAAAATGCAAAAAATGAATGGAACAAAAAATTAAATAACATTAAAAGTACCATAAAAATGTTAAAAAAAGGCATGCAATAGAGTTAAGAAACGTTAATAGATCTATTAAAATGGAAAAAAAAAATAATAGTAAAATAAAAATATTATGTATCACAGGTGTAACTAGCATGCGTAGCATCCGCGGTGTACGTTGGTGATTTCACCCTAAGACGTTTAAGGTGAAATAATAATAATAATAATAATAATAATAATAATAATAATAAGTAAATAGCAATACAAGTGTGTAGTACAGATTATAATTCAACGTATCTAACTACGAATGTTAAAAATATATAAGTCATGCATCATCAAAAAATATTACTGTTGATCAAAAATAATTAACATATTTGAAAAACACCAATTAAACATACGGGAAATGAATAACTTCTACTAATAAAGAAGACTCAAGATGTGAGTTAATGGAACTCACTTTAAAATCTTTAGAATTCAACAGATTTATTTAAAAACGTTTCACTGAATAGGAGTTTATATAACACTAAATTGAATAAAACTTAAATTTTAGGGTTTCTGTGACAGCCCCAATCCCTAAAAACATCGTCTTACACATCGTTAAACACCCGTAGCAAACCAATTTCATACACGTCTGCTACTACGCACAAAAACACTGCAAATATAAAATTTAGAGGTTTCTTCGATTTCTTTACTCATTTCAAATCGAAATTTCGAATAATTTTATTTTTGAGATAACACTAAGAATTTATTTTCAAAGGAAAACATTACTTAGCTATAATTAACTGAGATTTGAAAAGCAATAGAAAAATCTATTTCTAGCTATTAATTTCATGGTACTTTTGAAAAAAATGTTTTCTTGCATCGTATGCGGGAGCTACCAAAGTACGAGTAACACCCGGAGTGGGACGTCCCCACTTAGACACGGCACTATATATATATATATATATATATATATATATATATAATATTAAAATAAACAACATTTTAATAAATTTTGTTTTGAGAAGCTACACAAATTTTTTCACGAAATCTAGCGAACTATTTGTTGAAAATTGAGGAGATCTTACTTTAAGATATTGTTATCTGCATTCCGTAATGTACTTCAAGTAATATCTGAGAGCACAAAGACGTATATTTTTGTTTCATTCGCACTCCTAAGAAAACAACGAACCGTGGACAAAGTCAGAAATGAAATCTTATACGCCACGGACGTTTCTTTGTGCTGCTGAAAAATCTGCGGAAAAACTTGAATGGAAAGTGAAAGCGAGAAGTCAAAGATGTCTCATGAATAATTCAAGGAAAATTCATATGAAAGAAAGTGAAAGTTATTTTTTCATAAATTTTACGCAATGGAAGCCGAGCAAAGTGGGTATAAAGATATTTTCTGGAGGAGGAACATTTTATGCAGTCTGTGCGCTTTGAACTCCAGATACAGGAAGCTTGACTGAATTTAGTTATCGGAAATAAATTTTTCTTTCATGAGGTTTTCAAAACTATTTTTTATTGTTTTTATTTTATGAAATTTAAGAAACATTTTTTAAATCGCTTGAATATGCAATGGGATGCTTTGTGAAGGCAATTACTGTCCGGTCTTCGAAAGTCTCGTCTAGCACTCGCGAAAGAGTCCACTTTGAAAAGGGGCGATAGGTTGAGGATGGGTACTTCATGCAGTTTTAAATTTAACGTGGGCATAAGCCTTTTTCTTATTTTGACTTTTTGGATATTACTTTGCATTTTGAATTTTCATTCATATCTTTCGTTTAATACGGTTCGAAACGCCTCTATTTATTCCTCATTTATTTTTATCGTTTATATTATTTCTATTTTGAAAAAAATCAGAAAACCTGACTCATGCGTCAATTTACAAATAAGGTTTTTACTATAAAAATCAGAGGGTATATCATATATCCAGGTTACTGTTGTATACGGATTAGTTTGGTGCATTTACCTGAATTTTTGTTAATGGCCTCTTTTTGGAGCTAAGCATTGGTATCGTTTATAATTAAAGATTCAAAACAATCCCTTTAAATAATTAAATTTAGTTTTCTGCTTAAAAAAAGTAAATTATGACTGGCCTTTGATAATAATAAAAATAAAACATCTTCTTGAACTCAGAAGAAAATGTAAAAACTGTTTTCATACCACCCCTCTTTTTTCGGAGCTGAACATCATCACACCCCTTTAAAGATGCTATATAAGGATGTGAAAAGCAAAATGATGTAAGTGGATATTTTCAAGTTTTGAGTAAAACGCGTTTGAAGTTCAGATCCTAGATAGGCTTTCATTGCTTTCTTTTATTGATCATAATTTATAGCAGTAACTACCAGGACTACTTGTACTATCTCTTGTCCTAAAACAGAAGATCGGTTTTTCTATTTTTGAACTGGTTATCTCCCAATTTTCGATTCCGGCGCATACATCCCATCCCTTCAGATCCTAGATAGGCTTTCTTTGCTTGCTTTTATTAATCATAATTTATAGCAGCAAATACCAGGGCTACTAGTACCATCTCTTGTCTTAAAACAGAAGATCGGTTCTCCTACCATTTGCACTGGTCCTATCTCCTAATTTTCGATTCCGGCGCATACATCCTATCCTTAAGATCCTAGATAGGCTTTCATTGCTTTCTTTTATTAATCATAATTTATAGCAGCAAATACCAGGGCTACTAGTACCATCTCTTGTCTTAAAACAGAAGATCGGTTCTCCTACCATTTGCACTGGTTATCTCCTAATTTTCGATTCCGGCGCATACATCCCTTCCCTTCAAACTGCCTCATATGTTATCACCATCTTTTTAGCCTACTGTCCCGTATTAGGAAAAAGAAGAAAAAAGCTTGAAAGAAGGCGCAATGAATCGTTAAAGTATAGCAATAACAAAAAAAAATTCCAAAATTAATAAAATAAACTTTGAAAAAATTGAAAGTATTAGAATTGAAAGTATTGAGATGGGAAAATGTGTCTGTCGGTCTAACTCTCCTCTTCCTTCCCCTACCTAATAACTTAAAAAATAATCGTCCGATTCAAATTATTTTTATTTTTATACATTTTTTTTTGCGTTTGAAAGTGAAAACAATAATAAAATCGTTTAGTTAAAATTAATTAACTGTATTTTTTTGCAATATATTCAAGAGTTTTTTAACGGAAAATTTTTTTTCCTTACATATGTATTGTACAAAAGATGCTTTTACTTCATTTGTTTATCCATTTTTTTACCTCTTGAGAATCGAAATTTACTTTGAGAGAAATATTTTTTTGTATTTCTATTTATCTGTTTGTCTCTTATAAAACTGTACATCTAAACATAAATACAATTGATGACTTAAATGTGCTCCTAATATAAAACTCATTAACAGTTAAAAATTATTGAGAAGAAAAACCCTTGCAATCTGAGAAACTGATTTTGCAACAGAAGTCAAATTATTTAATAGACTTTTTTTTTGCACGAGAGATGATTATTTTGTTTTGAGAGGTCAGTTAGGTTTGTTTATTTCGAGACGCAACTTCCTGTTTAGAATTTTAAATTCAAAACTCGCCTGAGACTCCTTTATTAACTAAATATCGTTGCCCTACAGTTTTCGGTTTCCCTTCTAAAAATTTAACCATCTTATTTACCTTTTTCAAGTACTAAGCATATTTATCATCCTTCTTTAGAAATACTCATCATTCATTAGTTTTATTTATAAGAAGTTAATAATGTATCCATCTTTCCACTCAGGAAAAGTATACATATTATTTAATGGTGACTTTCGTTCTGTTAATATGTCTAGAAGTTTGTTTACGCAAGAAATCCAATTGCAGTGTATTTTATTTACGTACAACATGAGCACATAAAAAAAAATAATTAAAAAAAACAATATTTGATCAAATTTAATTTGTTTGATGTCGTAAGTGATGAAGAACTTCTAAGAATCTAAGATAAAGAAGATCTTTCCCCAGCTCAAGTTGCATATTGAATGATTAACACTAGCTTTGTAATATTTCGATTATTATTATATTTTATTAAAAGGAGCAATTTTTTGTTCTTAATGCCCCATGAAAGGACATGTTTTAAATGTACTGCATTACGGTAAAGTAAAACGCAACAAGGGACCAGTTTTCCTTCTGCAATGAAATAAATAAAAGTTACGAAGCGTGACTATTGCGTATTCTTAAAATTTAAACACTATAATTTAGTGAGAAAAACATACGTGACAATCCTACATAAACATATTCTACTTTATGAAATATTGTGATACTTTGTTTTAGAAAGTGTTAAAGCTATAAGGAACACGCCCAAAATTAAAGCAAATGATCTCAAGATTTATTAGGATGTAAAACGCTTCACAATTATGCTGAAAATGTACCTTGTTGAAGAAAGTTCATACTTTTTAAAGTGCAAAACCAATCCGCAGTGTTTGTAATTTACTCATTATTCTTTTTCAGCACTGTAGTAATACAGTAAAATATCGCTTATCCGGTCCCTGTTTATCCGGATATCCGGATCAAATTTGTAGCATTAAAAAATAATCATATTCACTTGAATGATAATTCTAAATTATGATAGCGAGAACGAAACTATAAGTGAGCCAATTCGCTCTTTATTTTGATTTACATGTATAACGCCTGCATAGGTAGAGTAATAAATTATAGTCATCAAATAAACAATATGGCGCATTTGGAATGCCAATCTGATAACACTGCAGCTGAACTGTAAATGATCAAATATTTGTGAGTAACAGTTCTACGTAGTTTTGTTACAAAGCATCGTTTTTGTTGTAATAAAGATAAGAATTATTATTTACAAATGTGTTTTGCTTATTACTCACTTTACCCTGATTATCCGGATTTTCGTTTTTCCGGATTACCTAATGTCCCAGTTACTCCGGATAAACGAGGTTGCACTGTTTAAATGTAGTAGCAACGTCACCTATGTGCCTACGTATATTACATGTTTCTCTCCATGGGGGTGAAAACAAAGTGCCGTTGCAGAACAAGTGCATTAAAATTATTAATGGGAAATTTGGGGGATATTCCCTTAATACCAAAGCGAAATATTCCAAGAAATCGTCATTAAAGTTTTGGACAATAGTAAAGTTTTGGACAATAGTGCATAAAAAAAATATCATTTTGATAAAGCCAATGGTTTCTCAACAACATCAACAGTCTTTGCAAACCCCTATTAAAATAAGAACAACAATCCTAAAAAACAAAAAGTTGAACAAGATCAGCAGTCCGTAAAAATCCATATTGGTATTAAGTATATTTGGTACTTTGGTTATAAACCTAAAAATATTGAATTTTTGTAAAAAATTTTAAGTCCTACAAAGTAAAATGGGAAACTAATTGTCACCTTTAATTGTACTGTTCATACAGAGACTGCGATTAATATTTGTGATCTGTTTCTTTCTTCCTTTAATTTATTTCGCAGCAAATGTTTTTTAGATGTAAGATAATTTAATTTTGCAAACTTTTATAATCATTCAGTGGGGCACTAGTCATTTAATTAATACTTTTCTAATCATCACAACGCGGTAAATTTCATATTAGGTCAAATTCTTCCTGGAGTAAATTTTACCGTGAAATAAAATTTAATCCAAAGGGATAATAATTGAATTCGCTCATGCATAGTCGTTCAAACACACTATTGCAGCTGTTCTACAGTTGTTGTCCTAAAATTAAGCGCTTTATTCAATTTGAATGGGAATTATTTTACTAAAATATGGCGTACTATCAAGAAATATTTACTGATATCTATTAGTTTGGGTATCTTGCTAATAAAAATAAATCCCGAATTCAAATAATTATAAATGCCTCTCTCTTGCTCATGGGTTGGATTCATTGAAAAGGGAGAAATACCTACTTATACATGCAAGTTCTTCTCTGTAGTTAAAAAAAAAAAAAAACAATTCTGTAATCAACATCAGTAGTCTTTTTATGCACACGCTTTAAGTCAGTTCAAATAATGATGCAATATAATCTGCATCACCATGAATAATTTGCAAATCTAAACTGAAATAAGCTCAGAGTTTGCAATGATTCATTAAATTAAATGCTATCTGCATCCGTTCTATTGCAAACAGCAATTTAGTGTATCAATAATATGCCTTGTTCATATCTTTGCATCAACTGAAAAAGTTATATTCAAATGTGAAAATGATGTTGTTAAGAGAATGAAATCATGTTTTTATTTTCAATACAGTTTGCAATTATATGAATGATAATTTGACTTCTACTCCGTCATTTAGCTTAATTTTTATTTTCTTTATTTAAAAAAAAATTATTTATTTATTTATTTATTTATTTATTTATTTTTTTTTTTTGTGAATCAATTGCTTAATTATATTTTTTATATATACTCTCTGTCTCTACATTCTCTAAGCAAATAAAAAACATGTCTAATCTTAAATGACTCTCTGCCAAATGAATATGATAGAATTATAAGTTCTCTAAATAAGAAAACTCCACCTTCTAAGCTTCAGTCTCACTTAGCTATGTCACTATTGCATACAGGTATTTCAGACTTAAAACGAATCTCGTTTTCAAAAAGAAAAAAAATGTATCAATTTTAAGACGCAAGCTAAACGATTTCTGCAACTTACGCGCGAGGAAATCTAATTGTTGTAAAAATCTATTTGTTCTTTTTCCTTTTCCAACGTTTATGAGTAAAAAATAAAGTTTTATTGAGCTTAAATTTTCTTCGCAACTGAGTCCTTACAAAATCCTTAAACCATCGCTTTATACCAAAAGATGGCGCCACGACACATTTAAACTTTAAGTTGAAAACGAAACTTAAATCACGAATTTATTGGTGAACCACTAAATATCATTACGTAATGTTATACGCAATGAACTACTAACAAATACACTGTGGTCAAACGCTAGTGATTTCCCCAAAACTTCTGTGGGAGACGTCTACTGTACATTTTTCCGATTCTAAAACTTAAGAGAGTTAAAATACTTGCGCGTTTTTAACAAGAACGTTTTGATTTTCCAATAAAGATGTTTAGAAATAAAGTTGGTTTTAAACATGCTCAAATTTTTTATCTGAACATATTTCAAATGATTTGCCCCTTTCTAAAGGTATTTGAAGGTATTTCATTTCCACTTTTTTAAATCTACAAAAGCATTTAATTGAAAAAAAAAAAAAAACACAAAATTTCTGATAATTTTTTAAAAACCTCTCCCAACAAACTAGCAAATCAACCAAGGGTCAAAAACATTTTTGTGTTAGTGGGTTTGAATTTTCTCAGCTTTTTTCTTGACCTTTCTTGATAAAGTGTTAAAATTACTTCACTTAAATTACATATTTTCGCTTAATTACCAAAATACTTGTAATGCAGATAACTATTTCGCATTTACATCAGTCTGTAATTATATTAAAGAACATTTTGCACGCTGAAACTAATGCTGTTACAAAATATTTTATGCCTTGAATTTGTTCTAAATAAGCGTTCCATAACAAAACAGGCAGTCTAAAAAAGGGTTGTGAATAAATCATGTGTGAAAATATACTTTTAATACATATTTCTCTTCAACGAATTCGTATAAGGGAAGAATAAAAATGTTCATGTTATTTAGGCGAAAAGCTGCTTTACGTACAAAATGAATAAACAAGAAAGTGTCTTTAAAAAATAAATTTGAGAAACTATATTTTCTTAAATTTTAAAATCTTTGAAGATGCCAGGTGCGTATTTTCAAAGTAAATGAATAAAACATAATTCACGAATTCACAAACATTTAAAGATAATACTGCCGTGTGCAGGTAAAGGGCAGTAACTGCAAATTTTTCGTTTTTCATTTTTTTACATTTTTGTCATTTATTGTACATTAGCTTTATTGCACAAGCTTGTTTATTTAGTTTCCGCTGAAAAAAAGGCGAGAAAAAAAAACATTTAATTAAAGATTTCCCTATGTTTAGTATTGAATCCGACACACATTTCTTCAACTATTTCGAAAACTCATTTCTGCAGATACTGCCGTTTAATTGCACACGGCAGAATACTTCCCAATATTAAAGCGAAACTTTTCTCAAAATAACATCACTCTATTTGCTCGATGTGTAAAAATGAATAAATAAATTAATTAATTAAACAAAATAAATCAATAACAAGGAGTTCCGCCCAGAACTAAACTAGCCTACTTTTCCGTATACCAATCGACTTTCTAGTATCTGATCAAAATTCTCAAAATTAGCTAAATTCGCAAATTATTTATGCCATGTTTTTTAAAAATATTTTAAGCCGATATCTGGAAATGAAATATGCCTCGCTCATCTAAAGAATTAGGTGCTTAAAAAATAAATAAACAAACAAATAAATTAGCAGCACCTTTTTAACAAAGCAGCAAATAAATTTTATTCCATTAAAAATAAAATCTTAGCAGCTTTCAAAAACAAAAGAAAAGTAAGTAAAATTAATAAGCTCACTAAAATAAATATACATCATATCAAAAAAAATCGTTTGTTTTTTCCCCTGTTGCCAAAAAATAATTTTTAAAATAAATTAATGTAATTTCAAAAATAAAATAAAACAATAAAATGTCAATTTAAAAAAATAATTTTCACTGTCGAAAAAAAAAAACCATCTGCGCATATTTTTAAGTAGAAACATAAAGGACTCCTAATTTCTCTGCCAAAAACTGAATACATGAATTAAAACTCTAGAGTGAAAATAAAAGCAAATCATATTAACAATAATTACTTCATATTAACAATAATTAGAAACTATGGCTGCGGAGTCGGAGTCAATCTCATTTTGGGACAAAAAAGTCAGGTATTTAATTCAAACACTCCGAGTTAGAATCTGTCATTTCCCTAAAAGTCCGCAACTCTGCCAATGTTTGCGGGGAAGGACTTACTTTGGGGGGATAAAGGTGTCGGAGTCGGAGTTAGTTTTTTTTCCTCCGTGTATACATTTTTGCCAAAGCTGTACGAAGTCAGAGTCGAAGTCGTGGAGTCGGAATTCGACTAATTTTCCAGCACAGGAGTCGGAGTCAGGTGCCCCAAAATTCTCGGAGTCGGAGTCCGGAGTTTGTCGTCAAGAGCTATTTCCATAAAAATGGTTTGAAGTAAATCCGCCTTCAAGTGCGGGGAATCTACATTGACTTTCAGTTTCCCCGTAAGCGCTAATGATAAGGGATTTGAAATGATTAAAATTGAACGGAAATATGTTCAAATCAAAAAGATATTTTATATACATGTTTTTCATCAAAAGCTTTTCCCTACAAAGTTTGTTTGAAGCAAATTCGCCGCTAAGTTCTGAATTGCCTTGCATTTCTCCGTAAGCGCTAATGTTAAGTTTTTATGAACTGTTCAATTGAATGAAAAATTGTTGAAATCAAAAAGTGAAATATGGGAATGAGGTGTCCTCACCGAGATCTTTTGAACAAAAACCAAGTTTTTTCGAATCAGACAATTCAGTCAAAAGTTATTAGGGAGGGAGGGGGGAGACATACAGACAGATCGACAAACATTTTTCCCCATCTCAAACACTCTACTTTCCCATTTTTAATTTTTCGATATTTATTTAATTATTTGATTTATTTTTGCCTTTTTTTTTGTTTATCACAATATTTTTAAGATACATTAAACCTTTCATGCTTTTTTCTTCTTTTTCTGACTTTTACTGGGGAAGTAGGCTAAAAATGGACGCAGGCTATGCAAAGAGCATGAAGTTAACTAAAGTAAAATGTTGGAAAGCAGAAAATTTTACTAAGATTTGTGTCCTTTTCAGAACACAAGAAATGCAAGATGAATAAGAAACCTGATAAGTAAATGAAAATTAAATGAAGTTAATAAAACAATATATTTATTTTTTAAATAAGTCATTATATGAATTTAGGACAGTTTATCGAAAATATAGAAGCATTATTTTACTTTATAACACACGATGCTTTTGTACAAAGTAAATGAAAAATTAATTACGATATACAATTGCTATATTAAATGAGATGCTTATTACTTTTGATTGTAAAACATTATTTATCTCCTAATTTTATTCGAATTAGTTTTTATGAAATTTACTTCTCTATTAAAGACCTTTCTTAAAAAATCCTTTAAAAATTTTTTTTACATAAATGAACTATATTTAAAATTTAATGACATTCTTCCGAATTTGCCGCTTAATTACTGCTTTTTTTTAATTTAAAGCTTACACATATAGATTCATAAATAGATATTTTCTAATATATTCTCACTGGCTAACTAAGAATCAGGACACTATTTTTTTTTCATCGTAACAACAATTGTATGACTTTTTGCCTAAAGTGATAACTTCTGAAGCCATTTCACCTTCATTGGATGCAAAGACTGAATCATAAGACACTTAGCGGCTGCCCATAATGCGATATTTTATAAAATCATCAAAAAAATTCGATATTTTGATATATATAAGATATTTTCCATAAACACAAACTAAATTCTTTAAATAGTCACTGAATGCTCAAATATTACTGTTGCTAAATATTTATGCTAAATGGTATAATAAATCCTATTATACATTATTTATAGTGTTTTATTCTTGTGTTATTCTTAGTTGTCATAATTTTCATTAATAAATGAACTACATTAATAAGATTGATAAATAAAATTTTTGGATTGCAAATATCAGTCTCTAAAATAAATATCAAAAACTTGAGCTATCATGAAATTTGTATCCTCATATAAATAATAGTCGACGATCGAGTAACCCACGTGTTTCAACCATTTAACTCACGCCACGGCATGCTAATTTGATAATATGTTTTGGTAATGTTTAACAAGCAAGGAAAGGCTTTATTGTGACAAGGCTGAACTCGATCCGGTAACTTAACTATTTTACTGGTCAGACTGTCATTTCAGGGGGATGAAGAAGCGAAAAAATGGTCAACAATGAACGCTACCTACTGGAGTTTAGGGTTAATCCACTGGAGTTAGAGTTACAATTTCAAGTATCAAAATATCACCAAACAGGCAATGACTTCTTTCAAACGTTGAAGAGTAGAAGCAATTTTCACCCGTCATACCTTGACGGGTGACTTCCTAGTCATGTACTAATGAATATCGTATACTTGTCTATTGACATGTATATACCGGTAAACCCTGAAAAGGTCACGTTTTCCCAAATATATTTGACTCCCAGCAATCCCTTTGCCATATTTCACGCTTTATAAGATGAACATACTGTTGTAAAAACACTTTTATCTTAATTAAAATAATTGACGTCATACTTCGTGTCACAAACTGACAATTTAACGAAACTCACTTTTCACCCAAAGCGTGATTTCATTTGTGGTAGACCCCTTACGAGATTCTACTAAATTATTAACATTTATACCACGGCTGCATATTTATTCGAATGCATATTTTTCACGAGTCTATTCACTCTGTCAATTCATTCATATGATTGCGTGCCTTTCTAATGGTTTAATACCATTTTGTATGTTAGTTTCAATTACACACAGTATATTCCATGTGAAAGAATATCAAATCAAGCCAGATAAATTGGAGCTAAAAACACGCTACATTTAAAAATACTACTTTAAGTAATATTGCTTCGAAAGTAATACAGCAACTAGTGTTAAGATTATTCCTACGATTGTATGTGTGATATTCAATTTCAAAGATTGCTTTTTTGCAATGAATAGAAGCCGAATAGAACTGATGTACAATGTATTTATATGACAGTTGATGAATTAACATGGAAAACTTTAAAAGTATGAAAAAAAAGGAAGAAAAAAAACCCTATTTATCTGAAAAAACATATCTAAAAATTATGTTAATGTAATTTTTAAAAGGTGTACTCTAACAATTTCGCAAAAAATAAAAAAAAAAAAAACACAAAAAGATCAAAGAAAAATTAAATGTCGCTTCGAAGTGGTTGTAAACTTCAATTTCACACCAAATGCCTAAAAAAAAGTCTTAAATCTTGCTTCAGTCGGCATGAAAAACAATCATAGGAGATAAATCTTTTTGTAACTTTTCTGAAAAAGCACAACTTTTCTAATTAATTTTCACTCCACTTAACAAGTAAATCATAGCGGAGAGAAATATCATTCGTTAAGAAATCCTTTCTGAAGAAACCGTTAATTTTTTTCAAAGTTTTCCGTTTTGTTTAAAAGGAATAAAAATTTCAATCACACGTTCTAGTCAAAGGAAAAAGATTCTTAGAAGCCGGGTTTGGGACGGAGCCAAAACTGTAACTAAAGCAAAAAATTTAGAATTTGCATCCAGGGCAGAAATCTTTTCTAAATTGATACACAAAGAACGCAAATGTTAATCAAAAGTTAGGTTAATTTTAATATTCATAATGCATAATTCATGGACCATGGCTCTTTGGGTAATTTAATGCGAATTTATATAAAGTTACTTTTCATCTTACGGACTTTGAATGCTGGCGCGAAAATGTGTTATGACTTCGGATCTTAAGTTCGTGTATGGAAATTCTCATGATGCAATTAGTCTAAGCATAATGTCACTAATGTTAAAGTTATTGTCAAGTGTTGGAAAATCAATGCAGGTTTTAATTGCAATTAATTGAAACACAGTGCTGGCCAAATTATTAGACTAAATGGTTTTAAAGGCAAATTCTTTATTGATTACATAACTATAAACGCATTAACGAACGGTGAAATAATTATCTAATATTTAGTATGCATTCCCTTGATCTTGAAGAGCATTTTAAGTCTTTTTGGCATACTTTTCACAAGGTTTACACCATTTCTTAACTTTTCAAAAAAGGAGGTAAAAAATTGTTTATACTCACTATTATATATACTCACATACACATACTCACTAATTACCTAAAACGAACTTTAAATATAACAGAACACACTAATAAAAAGAACTAGTGAACTGTTTAACCTGATTGAGGTTATGTTCCTGATAGGAAGATAAACAAAGAACATAAACAAAGCAGACAGTGCTGCCACCTGCAAATATTAAATTATGCTAAAATAACGTAATAATCAGTGTACAGTATTTACTGTACTTTAACAGTACATACTATATATTTTAGTACAAATAGTGTACAAAAACAAAAAAAAAACCTCTTTAGTCTAAGAATTTGGCCAGCACTGTAGCAAAATAAGTTTAAATAGGAAGGGAGGGGGAGACTATAAAAAATAATGATTGAATTGAAAGATAACTATAAATTGAAATTATGCAAATAAAAACGATGTGGAAAGGGGTGGAGAAATAATACATGTATAGTATACATACCAGGAGTCAATCACAGCCGGAACGCACCGAGACTCAGTACCCGGTACTGCTAAATTTTTTTAGCACCAATTTTGTTTTGTTTTTCATTTCAGCACTTTTGAAATACTCTTATTTTATCGCCTTGCAAGCATTTAAAATTTTGTTTAACTTTGAAAAGTGCCGTTTATTTTGACCCGAGTTTGAAAAAAAGGTTGGATGACACTCCTGTAAGAACCCAATTATATTTCTTATTGGCGTTCCGATACTGGAGAGCTGACGAATACATCCATGGTATTTACATTCTTGCATACATATACATACCAACATGCGTATATGTAACAATATTACTAAAAATAAGTAATATTTTTTAAAAAAGTCAATTTCTGCTTCGAGCAAAAAGATAAATTTCATTTTAGTTACGTTTTTAAAATTACAATAATGTAACAAAGCCAACAAAATGCTTGGGTTTATCAATAGATCTATTTCAAACAAATCTAAGAAAGTTCTTCTGCCTTTATATAGGAGTTTGGTAAGACTTCATTTGGAGTATGCTGTGCAGTTTTCGTCGCCTTATCTCAGGAAAGATATTTGTGTATTGGAAAGGATTAAAAGAAGGGTAACTAGACTAGTAAGGGGACTTTCAGATTTAGATTATTATACCAGACTTCATAGACTTAATATGTATAGTCTGGAGCAAAGAAGAGTCAGATAGGACATGATTCAGATATTTAAATTTATCGAAATGAAAGATGTTAATGGATTAAATTTTTGCACGGAAAGCAGGACGAGGGGTCATTGGTTTAAGCTGTTTAAATCTCAGGCTAACTTGGAAATCAGGAAAAATTACTACTTTAGTAGGGTCGTGGGGACTTGGAACAGCTTACCGGAAGAGGCGGTAATGAGCAAGAGGGGTGGATAGCTTTAAGAGGGCCATTCATCTTCATTGGGGACTAATTAATTGACTAGGACCAGCCTAGCTGGGCCCAGAGCCTGTTGCTGATCGTCATATTTGTATTTGTGTTTGACTATAAATATGTATGGCTGAATCACAATATTAAGAGATAAAATAGATATTAAATTAAATTATATTGAGTTAATATTAAAAAAAAACTGTGTCAACATCAAGTGTCATCCACTACAAGCTTGAAAAAAGTGTATTTGAACTTGGATAAATAAATAAAAAATATTTTATTAACCATTAAAATTTGTACAAGATATCTAAACATGTATAGGGAGAGTGTTAAATAATAGTAGGAATTGAATAAAGCTTCATCAGAGGGAGCAGAACAATTACACTCTTTAATTTAATTAAGTCTAATTGATTAATTTAAACACGAGAAATGTACTTGACCTACTTCTAGATGTGCATTTTTTTTTTTTTATCAAGATATGTAGTTCAATAGAACTTAGTACGAGAAATGCGGAATGCTATGCAAAATTATTGTAACTTTTTAAGTGGAAATAAGAATTTCACGCGCGAGACTTTAGTAACTTTAAGCAAGCTCTTCATGAACACCTTAGTGTTCTCGAACAAAAAAAAGCTTTGTTTTACTTTTAATTTATGATAGTTAATCTAACGTACTGTACGTGTAAATCATGTTTATTATTTGATGCATTCCGCAGTCGTATGAGGCGTTTAGTTTTTAAATAGTCCCTTTTTATTTGAAATATTTCAAGATTCTGGTTGGAAACGTGGGTGGTGCAAACATTCGGGGGCGTTATGTCTAGACGTGTTGGCATCCTTAATTCTCAAATGAAGGAATCTCTATACAATGATTTAAGACGGAGTTAACCACCGTAAAGCAGATGACTATCGGCGATTTACGTTCCTATCAAGAAGAAATCGGCCATGCACTCTGAGAAACATCATGACAAGAAGTTTTGTTGCCAATAAGCAAGTAAATACTTTTAAGCCCTGTTTCGTAGTCCATGAGTTCTCAAACTTTTTTGATTCGCGGCTCCCTTTGAAGAATTGGAACTTTCTCACAGCACCCCAGTCCATCAGCATTATTTAAGATTAGTACCCAAATAAATCTACACTGAGGTTCATAACCTAGTCTCTCGCTCATTTATGATTGAATTGACTCCAGCTTTTGCATACTCATCAGACGGCTCATAAAAACTAAGAAAAAAATTTATTAAATGAAATTTTAAGGTTTTTTTTTAATGTTTTTCAGCAGTCTTATCAAAGAAAGACGGTTTAGCCTTATTAGGAACATAAATTAGGTTTCAAGAACAATAAATAACTTTTTTCATACTAGTAATCTACAGCGATCCATGTAGAAACGAAACTTACCGTAAAATAAGTTCAGGTAGTTTCGGCATCACTCTTCTGTAATAATTTTTGTTACATGGTTTCTGTTTGTTTCTGTTGCCTGGTATTTAGAAACTGTTTGTTGATAACACTTTATCATCAGATGATGTTTCTGATGACGATGAAGTCGCGATCAAGCAAATTTTTACTATGCTGCATCAATGAGAGGATGACCTTATTGGTGTATATGACCTCATTTTGAACACCCACCTTAAATATATAGTGATACCATGAACATTTTACGGCACCCTTCGTATCTTCCTACGGCACCACAGGGTGCCGCGGCACCCAGTTTGAGAATCCTTGTCGTAGTCTTTTCCGGTTAAAGCAGTATTTAACTTCAGTGCAAGCGTCTGATGACGCCTAGTATAAGCTTATTGGCGTCAAAGCAATCTAGGTGCCATTTTAAACTAAATCTAATGTCGATATATTTGTTACAAACACAGCCCTTTTTAAAGTCTCCCGGAACTTTCTTAAAAATGGTTTTAGTGGACGAAAAAGTGTCGGTTAAAATCAAAAAACTAAACATATGTTAGTTTTTCAAGAAGAATGTCTTAAATTATTATTTTTTCTAATTATGACAACGATAGCATTATAATGCGTTACATATTTGTATGCATAAAAAATACAACTAAAAAATACTTCTACTGAAGAAAGTGCTTAGTTTATATTTAAAATTAAAAATGAATTTTGGCAAATAAACACCAAATTTTAGCGTTTCGAAGTTTAGCAAAGTCTTGCAAGAAACAAACTGAAAATGCTAAAAATAAATCCTCAGATGAAATTGCTTTTATTCTAAGTTTCAATGTTGGTTTACAAATGTATGTGAAACAGACGTTGCTCAACTATGTTTAGCCGATGTTTAGAATAAATATATACATTGGTTTCTAAAAATGCACGATTCTTATAATGCAACGTGTAAGAAACACTATTTTGACGAATGAAAGGACTTCATTGTTGAGGAGTAGAGTAGAAACCTTCAATTGCGGAATGAATAACCACGTGGTTTCGTGGCATGATCCGTCTTTTAGTTGATCATTTGATCGCATAAGAATTCATCTGATTCACGCAGTAAAATTTTTCACAATATTAAAAATATACACATGCCTTAAAAGTGGTTTATTATACTAGTTTAAAAACGTTAAAAAAATTATGACTAATAATAAAAGATAAGTTTCCCTAAGTATGAAGTTTTATATGGCGCCGCAAAGTCATCTGCTTTAATTTCATTTAAAAACCATTTTTAAAGAAAAAATAAAATAAAAATTAGACATTCATTTAGAAGGAGATTGGGTCTGTTGGCAGACTTTCACACGCACGCGCGCACACACACACACACACACACACACACACACACACACAAAAATCTTAACTCTGAAAACGCACGATTCACTAAAAAATGAAGTTTACAAACGGAACTGAGTGATACAGAGCGGCAATAGAGTTCTACTTTGTTGACATTTTTTTTATTAAATTTACGTACTCTAATTATTTTAATTTTTTTTGTAAAGAAATGTAACTCTTTTCCTCGAAACTAAATTTCTCAAAACTCAATAAGCGTTTTCACATAATATAAAGTTGGTTTTCGTACAATTTACCAAAAGACCTTTAAACAAAAAGTATTTGCACAGAATTTGCATGAGTACATGAAATCCTCTCTGCATACATACATACTACATATGTTTATGTCTGTGTCTGCATTTAACTAGTAGACGTTTTCGCCATCAAACTGCACAACTGTGTAACCGAATAAATTATTCGTCCGTGTATCAAAGCTCGGTGAACTCAACAGACTGGCAAATATCATCTACCTGATTGAGTCGGGTCTTTTAGTGCACTTAATCCGGAAGTGATGAATTATTGAAGCCGGACTTGGTCGCTGTTTACGACGGGAGGGCTCTTCCCTCGCTAAAACAGGGCCCACGCCCAATCGGGTTTGCACAAACGATATGCAGTGCGGCACCGGAGCTTTTTTTCTCCCTTGATTAGGTAGTCGCCTTGTTTCAGGGTTAGATCGCGTTAATGATCGCATTAATTATTGGCTCTTTCTTTCCGAACCCGAGCTTAAGCTCATTTTTACAACTCTTTTTAGGTTGGTGGTGTCTCCAGGGCACCGACCACGCTCGGAACCTAATGAGAATGAAGGATTATTGCTCTTTTTCACGCGACATCATTTTCGTTTTTAGCATTTCAGTTCGTCAAGAATGGTTTGAGTTTAATTAAGTACAACGCAAGAAATAAAGAAAAGGAAGCAGGAAGCAAAGCTGCCAATTCTCCCGATTTGTTCGAGAGACTCCCGAGTTTTAACACTTTCTCTAGCACTGCCTAATGAAGTAAATATCGCACCCTGGCTAGGAAAGTGACACAACTCAAAATAATAATAATAATAATAATAATGATAAACATCAATGGAGAGAGTAAAGGTTTTAGGCAATAGTAGTTTTAACCCCCGACATACAAAGGAAGGGGTAATAAGTTTGACGTGTCTGTCTATCTGTGTATATGTGTGTATGTGTACCTGTCTGTATTTGGATTGCGCGTTTAATTTTCAAGCTGCGATATTTGCAATGTAAAAATTATATGTATTCATCATATTAATACTATTTATTTACTATTAAATAGCAATGTACTACCTTTATATGATAAACTGATACATATATCATTAATATAACGTAATAATATAATACCCTTTTTTATATTCATAAAATTATTAGTACTGTAACAATTTTAATTACATTTAAAATGCCTTGTTAAAAATTAATAGTTGATCAAAAAAAAAAAAAAGAAAGAAAAAGAAAAATGTCTTATGGCTGTGCATTCACTATAGCTGCAGCAAACCTAACTCGGCAGAAACAGTCGTTAGGATATGAATAGCTCTCACAATTAGTGCCACGTACGGTTTTCCTGAACTATAAGGCATCCCTTTTATATCTAAATGATAAAATTTTGTAAAAGTAGCTAACAAAAAAAAAAAGAAAAAAAGAGTAAGCCAGCAAATGCTCAAGTAACACTATTATGTTAACATTGTAACTTCATTTTCACATGAATGGTGCAAAAAACTAGAGACATTCTTCGAGAAGATTGCTCAAAAACCTAAATAAAGCTATCTTACGTCATTGATACGACAAAAAGAATGATTTCAAGTGATTTTACTGATTCGTTTGAGAATTTAACCCATTTCCATTCGCGACGACTGACTGACACCAGACCTCTCATAGGGTTACTTTAATAACAAAATTTAATTGTTATTTCCTTTGTGTGATTGGTTTTACCAAAAAAGGATATCAAGAAACAAGAAGCAACTAAGGAATCAAGAAGAGTGCATAGTTTAAGCTTCCAATCACGTTTCAATCTCTGCCTCTATCAGATTAAAAGGAACACAAAAACCAAGAGAAATAAAAATAAATCTAATTTGTTAAAAGCTCTATTTGTAGATTATATTTTATTTGAGAAAGAACAAGAAAAAGTTAATTATACAACTTTTAAGTTTTAGTTTTTGATATAAGACTTTTTTAGAAATATTAAGGGAACCTTCAGAGTAGTTTTTATTTCAGGAGTAATTTTCACCACTATTAGTATACTTAACAAGTGTATTCTTTATTTTGGATGTGTTGACGCAAAATTTTTTTAAGCCTTGCCATTGCAACTCCCCAATTAGCAAAATTGTTTTATTATTAAAAATATTTTTCCATTAATGCCCGGGAAAACTCTCATTTAATTACAATAACTTTATTTCTATACAGCTCCTACCACTACCACAGTGAGGAAATAAAATAAATTGGACAATACTTTAAAAGGATATTCTTAAATTAAAAACTTATACAGTTTTTCAAGATTAAACAGTCGTGCTATAATAACTTTTAATAATTCTTTTAAATCGTTATTGAACGAGAAATATGACCTTGAACATAATATCTCACGCTAACTACAAAATTTTACAAAATCAACTCTCTCTCTCAAAAAAAAAAAAGAGAAAGAAAGAAAGAAAATTATCTCATTTTTACTTTCTTCTATATCTAATATATAGAAGAAAGTATTGGATTCGTGCAAATTTTCGAATTTCGAATTTTGACGGATTCGAACGTTTTAAGGTGTGCTGAGTCCATTTCGACTATTTTTGGAAAATGTCTGTCTGTCTGTGTGTGTGTGTGTATGTGTGTGTGTCACGTCTGTGTGTGACCAGTTTTTTGTGGCCGCTCTACAGCAAAAACTACCGCATGAAATTGAACGAAATTTGGTACACATATGTGCCCCTATGTGAACTTGTGCCCAATGGTTTTTGGCGCGAATTCCTCCAAGGGGGGTGGAGTAATGGGACGTTTTTTGAGTTACGCGTGCTTGCTATTCCTCACGAAGTAAATGGCGGAATCAAACAAAATTTAGTCCATATGTTGCCCCTAACAGGAGCAGGTGCTGATTCAATTTTGGTGTCAATAGCTCAAACGGGGGTTGAATTATAGAACGTTTTTTGTCGTCAATTGTGACTGCTGTATCTCAAGAAATAACTAACGGAATCAAACAAAATTTTTTTGAAAAGTAGCCCTTAGTGGGTATAAGAGCTGATTTTATTTTGGTGTCAACAGCTAAAAAGGGGGTAGCGCAATCGCCCGTTCTTTTTTTCCATAGTGAGTGCCCTATCTCAAGAAGTAATGCTACGTTCTGGTTGAAATTTGGAATATATGTGAACCCATACGTAAACAGGCTTTGGTTCAATTTTGACTCCAATCGCTCCAAGAGGTGTTGATTTTTTTTTTTTTTTTTGCGAATAAAAATAGTTTTATTAATGCAACAATAAGAAAGATAAATCGTAATAGATTGTGGTCTGCGTATTTCTCGTGATTTTAATTGTATGGAAATGATCGGAAATATTATCTCAATGATTTAAAATTTTTAACTGTTGCCATCTTATGTTTGTTAATAAATAAAATATTTGTAATTAATTCAAGTAAGGCTTTTAAAGTAACTTTCAATTTTCGCTCTTTGTTTTGTTTTTACAATAATTCAGACATTGGGATGGTCGTCAAGTTTTTGCATGTGTAATTTTGTTTTTGTTAGGAATATTGCTTCCTCGTCAAGCATGGGGAGGGATCAGAAAAAGTAAAAATATCGAAGAAAGTTTCGTGATGGCCACAACAGACTAGTTACTAATAGGAAGTTCACATTTAAAAACTTTGTGAAATTAATTTGCACGAAAAAAAAAAAAAAAAAACACTGGTAAATATGATACAACGTTAATTTCCATTCTTTTCTAAATGAAACCTGACAAACATTTTGAATGAATAAAAATTAAGATCCGAATGTCAACTCAATGAAAATGGGAATTAATGTTGAGCTAAATTAGTAATTCGATGTCTAAAGTCGTTAACTTAAGCAGCAATAGGGCATGATATTGTGCGTTAATTTCCCAGCTGTATTCATAAGATTTCGACGAACGGAATGTTTGTAACAAAGTTAAGACTTATCACTTAAAAGTCAATCCAAATATCTTACAAAACATCTACTATACACTGGTAAATGTATGAATGATATTGATCTTCAGATTTCATGAGGAAAATTAAAATCACATTTAGTTTACAAGTTAAACGAGCTGATTTGGGCATCACATAACTTCCTTTTACTTCAATTTAATGTCATTTCTCCATTACTGGCAATTTTAATATGATTCAATTGTGTATTATCTAAATATCACTAACAATGGTCAGATTGAAACAGATTTAAAAAAAAAAATATTAAAAAGATTGCCAAATTTGTCGTTAAGTTGGTGACAAAATTTGGCGACCAAAAGACTGGCGATATATCGCCAAGTGTCCGCCCAATTATAACACCACTTGAGTTTACATCGAAATTAACAATGATTTCCCCACAAAAAGGGGCGAAAGGCCCCTTTAGAAACACCCGAATGCAAAAAAAAGGGGAGGCACACAACTAGATCCCACTAGGAGTCTACGTACCAAATTTCAACTTTCTAGGACATTATATTCTTGAGTTATACAACATTCATACGCACATACACACATACGCACACACTCACATCCGCACATACGCACGTACACACATACACACATACATGCATACCTACATATAGACGTCACAAGAAAATTCGTTGTAATTAACTCGAGAATCGTCATTATGGATATTTCGCGTGTCTATACGTTCTTAGACACTTATCCACGTGTGGTCGAGTGAAAAAAAAACTCAATATTCAATCGGGGTTGAGTAAAATGGAAATTAAGGTCGATTTTTGAGTGAAATTTTTTTCGCGAATACAATACTTCCTTTTTTGTAAAAGGAAGTAAAAATCTACATAGCAGAAAACAATGACCTTAAAACAAGTGACCATTCATGGATGCACCGGAAAATTTTGCATTCGGTCACAATATTAGTAATGAAAGAGATAAAACTTCAATGTTAATATCGAATTTACGTTTATGAGGCAAAGGACGGTACATCTGTGTGTCAAGGATGATGTAGATTAAGTTTAGTATTCATAGTTGGTGCTGTGGCTAAATGTTTTGTCGGCTTGAACACAGGAATGTCAAAATGTAAATAAAACTTTTTTTTGATGTACTGTATTCGTTTTGAATGAATCCAAGAAAAATCCACCTAAACATTAATCTGGGCAAAATGCAAAACAACAACAACAACAAAAATGGATAATCATAATTAGTTATCCGTTTTATAGACAAAAGTTCTTAAAAACAGAAAAAAGCATGTTCCGTCTTTAGGATTTAAATGTAATTTGTACCCATGATTCTTATAGTTTTTATTGACTGTTTTCTATTTTCATAATTTATTTTACTAATGTATAAGTTTTTTAGCTGTTTCTTTCCTTTTCTTCGAAGCGTTTAAATCTGTCACATACATGTCCAAAACTTTTATTGCGAATTTTACCTGAGATGCGTTATTTTTAACTAAAACGTATATCGTTATAATTTTATGTATCTTTAAATAAATATTAAATTTTAATGCAAAGTTTTACCTGAGATGCATTATTTATAACTAAGACGTATATCGTTATAATTTTATGTATCTTTCAATAAATATTAATGTTGCTGGAAAATAAAAACCTTTTTCTCTTTGAAATATGCATACTAAAATTTGTAAAAATCAAAAATGCGTCTTTTTCATCTCACTGAATATTTAAATCATAAGTGTTCTAAATAATTCATACAAAAAGTAATTTTATTGCCAAAATAAAAGATTGCTTCAGAAATCAAATTTCATTCATATTGAGTTACAAGACTTCCTTAGCAAATTTCTATTCGTAGCCAAAGCCTTTATCTTCGAAATACTTGACGCAATTCAACATTATCTTTCGGAATAAAAAAAATGTGTTAATAATTAGTTTCTTTCCATCTGGTTAAAACAATTTCTTTTCTTCAAATTAAGCTGGTATGTAGTGTTCGTTTTATGTCTTATTTTCTTCTATTTTACTGTGTTTCGACAAACTTCTTTCATTTTACTCTTCTTAGCTTCACGATATTAAATTCCTGGAATTGTTTAAGCTTTCGACCACTGAACACATGCTTCTTAAATGGAAAAATTCTTTTGCACGGAGTTCATATTACGTAATATCTATCCGATTACACAGGCTGCGAAGTTAGAAAAAAGAAATCTTGTCCTATGCAATTTGATGATAGACACATCATCTCAAGACAGTCAAGCAAATGAATTTAAGTCAAGTACATTTGATTCAATCAGGAATCTTTTATCTGCAATTTGAGTATTTTTAACTGCCCCATCCATATTTTTGAAGTGTTTTCAATTTACTGCAAAATGCAAAAGGCAGGCTGTTAAAGCATTATATAGTTATTTTAACCTACAGATAATAATGATTATAAAAACCACTTTCGAAATCACCACACACTGAATCCACACACTGAGATCTGCACCCGGCTTAAGGTTAACCTGTTACGGTAACTTTTAACTATGTCGGATATCGAAAGATAAAATTTTTTACAAATCTAGTACAATTTTAAACAGCACAAAAAATTATAATAAATAATTAATACTAAAATTACTAATATAAATAATAATAAAATAATAATAAATATAAAAATAATAAAATAATTAATCAACAAAATAATAATAATAACTAATTAATTCAATAATTATAATAATAAAAATATTTAAAATGATAATAATAGTAGTAGCAATAATAATAATAATTATTATTATTAAAAAATAATTAAAATAATAAAAATAATAAATAATTATAATAATAAATAATTAAAATACTAATAATAATGATAAATGATGATAATAATAATAATAAATATACAAAAAAAAATAATTGTAGTAATAATAAATTAAGAAATACGTGTTTACAGTTTTAAGTCCAGTTACAGTCCAGATTTTAACATTGCACAGAATATTAAATTGTAGGACGAGAGATTTCAAAAACTTCAAATCAGTATTTAAGATACCAAACATTAATTGGTTGGTTTGATTGAGATTTTGGCGTAAGAGCCTTAGTAGGCTATACTGCGTCAAACGATTGTTGATTAGTGGAAAGGAGAGTCAAAAAAGTAATTTTTATTATGAAGCAAAGGATATAAAGCCTCAGGAATTTTTAAAAATTAACCAAAAAAAAAACAAGTTTTAAATTTTGAAAGACAAGACGAAAGGAATAATTGAGAAACAATTTAGAGTAATAAAAAAAAAAAGCGGCAACTCAGAACTATTAAATGTTACAGTGAGTTGTGTACACTGTGAAGTGCTGCCTACTTATTTTGTAAAATAAAAGTAAACAAGAAGTTCTGTCTAGATCTAGACGAGCCTACTTTCCCGTATACCCATACTACTTTCTAGTACCTGATCAATATTCTCAAAAATAGCTAAAATCGCAAAATTTTTTCAAACATATTTTTTTTAATATTTTAAGCTGATTTCTAGGAATAAAATATTCCTTACTTTTCTATAAAAAAACGAACAAATAAAATAGCAGCACCTTTTAAACAAAGCAGCTAATACACTTCCTTCCATTAAAAAAAAATCTTTAACAGCTTTCAAAACGAAAAAATAAAAATAATAAGTTCATTAAAATAAATACATCATATCAAAAAAAAAATCGTTTCCCTGTTGCCAAAAATAATTTTTTAAACGAATTAATGCACTTACCAAAATAAATAAAAACAATAAAATGTCAACTTAACGAAATAATTTTCATTGTCAAAAAAAAAAAAAAAAAAATCGTCTGCGCATATCTTTAACATAAATGACTTCGAGTTTATTCGCCGAAAACTGAATAGCTAAATTAAAACTTTAGCGTGAAAATAAAAACAAGTCATATCAACAATAATTATTTCACAGTTAAAACCACAGCAACGGAGTTGGAGTTGGAGTCAAACTCATTTTGGGATAAAAGAGTCGGAGTCGAATATCCAAGAATCGGAGTCAGTCATTTGTCCTCCGTGTATATACATGTTTGCCAAAGCTACGAAGTCAGAGTCGAAGTCAGGGGAATCGGAGTCCGATTAATTGTAGGGCACAGGAGTCAGAGTCGGAGTCAGGTGCCCCTAAATTCTCGGAGTCGGAGTCGGGAGTAGGTCGTCAAGAGCTATTTCCAACAAAGTTTGTTTGATGTAAATCCGCCTTTAAGTTCGGAATCTATATTGACTTTCAGTTTCCCCTTAGGCGCTAATGTTAAGAGATTTGAACTGTTCAAAATTGAACGAAAACTTATTCAAATCAAAAAGATATTTTCGATACATATTTTTCATCAAAAGCTTTTCCCTACAAAGTTTGTTTGGAGCCACTTCGCTTCTAAGTTCAAGATTTATTTTTGATTTGAATTTCCCCGTAGGCGCTAATGTTAAGTTTTTTGAACTGTTCAAAATTGAACGAAAAATTGTTCAAATCGAAACATGAATTATGGGAATGAGATGTCCTCGCCGAGATCTTTTTAACAAAAAAAAAAAAAAAAAATGTTCGAATCGGACTATTCATTCAAAAGTTATGGGGGGGGGGTAACAGACAGACAGACCGACAGAAATTTTTCCCCATCTCAATACCCTACTTTCCAATTTTTAATTTTTCAATATTTATCTAACTATTTTATTTATTTTTGACTTTTTTTTGTTTTTCGGGATATTTTTAAGATGTAATAAGCCTTTTTTCATGCTTTTTTCTTCTTTCTCTGATTTTTACTGGGAAAGTAGGCTAAAAAACTGATAATATAACTGAATTATCAGTTTGCAGTTTTGACCCTTTTACAGTGTCTTGTAAGTCGAATATACCCAAAAAAAAAAAAAAAAATGAAGAACCACAAAATTAACTTTCATTGTTTAAAGTTATCGTGAATAATTGAACTAAATTTTAAAACCTGGAGTTTAAAATTGGTATTTCGTAAAATATACTCAAAGAGAGAAATTCGCTCATAGAAATGCTGTTTCCTTTAATTGTCTTAACTTCAGTGAGTAGTTTGATTTTTTTAGAGAATACGATAATTGTTATGTTTGATTTTTTAGAAATTACGATAACTGTTACGTTATTTTCATTCCATTTTAAAGTAATACTCTACTCGTTATACTGAGAATCGAAAAGAGATATGAATATTAATAAAGATAACGAATATAACACATCTTTGTAAAATCTTATTTAAAAAAAAAAAAGTTAAAAATAGAATTATTCTTTTAAGCTATTGTTGTAACTCCTTAATTATTAACACATCCGGTGAGTAGTTTCAAAGTCGTTTGGGTCCTTTTCTTTAATAGCAAATGAAATGATACTCAACTGGTTAAAAAGTATCCTCACACACACTTTCATCAAATTAAGGTATATTTTTTGATATGATGTAAAATACGCGCATTTTACTTTATTTTCAGTTTAATTTTTTTATTATTATTTTTGACCTTCATGTTGTAAAAGATGACTAATAAAACAAATTTGCAGAGTTAATATTGTCTTAACATTTAAATATTCGTCAAATTTCTTATATTTTTTTTTGCCATACATTTTAATTTAATGACAACATATTTAAATAAACTATATCATGGGCAGTTCAAATGAGAAAAAGGGGAATAATTACTGTATCAGAGGATTTAGATTATTTGGGACTAACTAACAAAAAATTGTCCTCAATATGATAAATATATCACTTCTCAAAACTTCTTGCCCTAAATCAAACTTTATTCGCTCCTTTTTACAACCCCAAATCCCTGAAGCACGATACAAATTAACTCGCTTTCACCATTAGCCCATTCAAAAGTGATTAAAAATATGCAAGTGTAACCAATCAAAACTTCGCCAACAACATTTGACCTATACAAAGCGAAACACTTTTTTGAGCATGAAGTTTGGCTAACTTCAGAGACCCCCTTCGGCAAACAATCGCCAAAATGTTCCATTACCATAATTAAAGCCGAAAGTAAGGGGTAATTATTGAGAACAAAAGCGAAAGACGCCGTCATGTTATGTAAATGTGGTTTAACAAGTAAATATTCATCCCTTTTGGAAAGCACTAGACTTGGTATGACGTTGCTGCATTCAATTAGTGTTAATAGCTCAGGTACATCGAAAGGTCACGTGGTGCCGAAAGGACTGACCAGAATAATGAAAAGAGACCGGCCGAGTGTCATGTTGATTAAGTTTAGAAGCCATCAGATAAAAGTGGGAACATTTTGCCTTTGTTGCAGCAGTAAATGATCATGTTGTAATAACTACATGAATACGTAATAGAAGATGCTTTATTGGTTATTGTTGTTGGCGAAGTTTTCCCTATATATATAGTTCCCTAAGGTACATGGCACAGGATTTGAGATTATTACTTATTATTGAATGGCAACAGTTAAATGTAACAAATTGCCACTGAAAATTTCAGAACGCTTGACTGGATTTGATGAAAAGAAACTGGTTCGACAAAGTGCTTAAGTTCAGAAGCCATCAGATAATAGGGTGGAATATATTTCCTTTGTTACTGTAGCACAAGATCATATTGTAATAACTGCATGTGTTAGTTATAATTTTTGTCTTAACTATACGCTAAAATAAATAGGCTTACTTTTAAAAATAAAAGTCAAATATGCTTTTATCGCCTCTACAAGTGTATTTTAGCATTTGTCCTTTAAATTCAAATATTGCAGCGTAGAAAAGCAGGGGAGGAGCAACTGAAAAGTTTTAAAGGTCATAATTGATATTTTGAATCTTTGACTTTTTTATGTAAAAATATAAAAAGTCATAAGTTTTATAGGTTAAAAAACAAAATAGAGCTCTTTGCTTCCTGCCACCTTCCATTATATCCTTAATAGTTTTCTTTTTTTTTCAATGAAATTGATTATTATCCTTAATTTTTTTGTATATTTCACTAATCAAACAGATCAAGAAATATTATCACGCTATGAAATAATCGCTAGCTATTTTTTTTCAATACAATACTGTAAAAAATGAGCAGGGTTAAACCAATATATATCAGTTGATACATGTATCGTGATACATACCATTACCTATATCCAAATATTTTTGACAATATCTTGACAGCTGCAATTTTCAATATTTGTTATTTGAATTTCGATATTTGCAGTCTAAAAAATATATTTAGCACTCGTATGTATATTATTCATTTATTATCAAAAATTATAATTATTAAAGTTTAAAAAATAATAGTTTTCTATAATTTATGTATAATTTGGTTTTGGATATCAATCAATTAGAGAAAAAAAAACATGTATTACTATTTTTATATTCATAACATTACATCACATGTATATATAATCAGTTTGATAGAACACTTGTCTATAATAGCCAAAAAAGCCATTAGAAGAATTAGTTATGGTATACTTTATTTTGAAAAAAGTATATATTATTGCATTTAACAAATGATTTCGAACACATAAATACCACTTAAAATTCTCGTCTTAGAGCATCTGTAGCATATCTAACAGTTATTCTCAGGTGAGATACTTCACTACTACTGTGAGGTGACGATATGCATTTTTTTAATAAAAATAAGTAGATTAACTATGAAAGGAACATTAACTTTAAGTTTAAAATTATAATAAGTACATAAGAAAACAAGCAACAGTATGATTGAGCACTATTAAAAAATAGTTTGTGTTGATTGAAAATATCGAACAGATATCAAAATATCTGACACTTACAATTTGTTTGAAAACATGATGTTTTCAAACCCTGACATTGGGTCAATTCACTGACATGAAACAGACGTCATTTGTGCAGCCAAGCCATTTATAGCCACTTATAACTAGAATTCCTTTCCAGATCAGTTGAAATGTCCTTTTCAATTTTTGCCAAGTTCAGATTTATAAGCATGAACATAAATATAAATATATGGTCAGCCTCATGGTCTCCCATTAAAAGTTTTTGCACCAGCAATACATTCGTTTATATTGAACATCTGTAACAAATATTGGGATTATGGAAATAGAACCCAAATTGAGCACGGCATTAAGCAAATCGTTTATATGAGAACGATTAAAATTTTAAAAGAAAAGAAGGAAAAAAACGCAAGTTTATCCAGAATTAAACAAAACTATTTTTGCTCTTTTTAAAGTTTTGAGAAAAATTAATTAGAAGTATTCAAAGTAGAATTTCATTGAAAATTTTTTTTCTAAATCCTGCTGCATAGTAGCACCTACCAGAAATAGTAGTTCTATCTCTTGCCTCTAAATAAATAAATTAACTAGCTTAAAACAATATCGGTTAAACGAGGTTGCATATCCTCATATATATAGTAGCCAATGATCGAGAAACGTTCCTGACGTCATCAACAATGTAACTCGCACCACGGCATGATGATTTGATAAATATTTTGGCAATGTTTAAACTGCAGGGAGAGACTTTATTGTGACAGAGCTGAACTTATCCGGTAACTTAACTGTTTTACTGATAAGACTCTGTCATTTCAGGGGAATAAAGAAACGAAAACGTGGTCACAAATGAACGCTATCTACTGCAGATTAGGGTTAATCCACTGGAGTTCGGGTTAAAATTTTAACTATCAAATTATCACCAAACAGGCGAGGGCTTTGTTCAAATGTAGAAGCAATTTTCACCCGTCAAATCTTGACGGGCGATTTTCTAGTACAAAAATATTTAAAATATCATAACGCTTTGATTAGAAAAGATTTGCCATTATTCTTCGTTTTCACTTTCTGTCGTATGTGAAAAATATTGCCCGTGAAAGACAGGCGAAACACCGGATTCACGCGTAAATACTATGTTACACTCTTCAGATCAAAGATAAATTTTCAATTTCTTTCAACTTTTAAGAGGTGTGTGACCGGAGCTGGTCACTTAGATAAATATCACTCGCCTGTCTAAAGAGAAAATAAATTCCTGGTTTTCCATCTTAGTACTACATCTCTCAGAGCGACAGTTAATGATAGTACTTAGCGATTGGATCCATTAGTTGAAGCTGCAAAACAATTGATCACTTGTGTTGTCATCTAAATCGAATGAACAAAAGCGGTGGATTGAAATATTAGGTACTTCTGACCTTTAAGTTCCAGTATGATCTGAAATATGCAATAGAACCTCTCAACAAATAGCTGAAATGCTGCAAATTGGTGCTAAGAGATGGATTGCATGAAAATATCACAGCGAATCATGATCATTTTATTTCATTGTATCTTTTGGTATGTCCTCTCTTCTAATGAGAGCTTTATGATAAGCTTTGGCTAGAGTTCCAGCTTAAACTGTTCCTTTAAAAATATTTAAAAAATTATTTATTTTTACGTTTTTTTTTAAAATTAGCAGTAGTTTTAGAAAACTCGAATCTCTTATTACAAGTGTCTTTCAAAACAGAGATACACATTATATATATATATATATATATATATATATATATATATATATATATATATATATATATATATATATATATATATATATATATATATATATATATATATATATATATATATATATATATATATATATATATATATATATATATATATATATATATATATATATATATATATATATATATATATATATATACTATCAAAATGACATTTAATTAAATGACATTTTAATGATCATTTTAAATTAAATGCCATGTTGCCGGAACATAGAAAGTAAATAAATATATTTTTTTAAATTGTTATTGAAAAACAAATGCAAATATTATTCTATAATACATATAGTCCGACCGTGAACAAATGACACTTGTCAATCATTTGAGAAAACGAGTTCATTCCTTAAAATAGGTAGAAAGGAAAGAAAGGACGCGTGCTTATTTTCGAGTTTAGTGACATTTGGCAATATGAAAACAATGTACTTCTAGTAAATTTCCGTTATGTAATTCTGAAATGTTTAAGTTGCTGCAGTATCTGCATTGAGTTGATGAAGAAGTGAAATGAAGAGCATTGCGTTTTATATTTCAGCTCTCCTCTCCCCAATTTTCAATTCAAATTAACTATAGTAGGCGTTGCAATTTCTGACCAATGGCTGTTGAAAGAGGTTATTCCAAGTCCCATCACCTTTCGTGTGATATGAACTGTTCAATGACATCTGCCTTGATTGCAGAAAATTTGAAATGATTTATCTCTTTGGCTAATTTCCTAAATTCCAAGGTGAAGTATTCATGCTCTAGAACCAATAACACACTTGCAAATTAAGATTTTCAACTTTCCTTTCCGTATCGCCCCTCTACGAAAATAGAGAATTCTGAAATAAGGCAGGGCCGAGGGCCAACACTTTTTGCAGTCATACTCTGAAAACCCACTACAAAATCTTGTGAATTTTTAACAGGTCAAGCGGGGACAAGCTGTATATACGAGGGTTGGAACATAAATAGTGGCGACTATTTATTTATATATAAAGCAAAATTGATACATGACAGTACGTTCTATCGTTCTTAAATATACAGCCATCAGCATTGTCTACAACACGTTTCTAACGATCTGGAAATCTCAGGACACCTGTAGCATCGACTGTTCTGTAGATAGCTCGATTACACTGGTAACACAACAACTAATAAGGTCGAACCCGCTTATTAGAATATCGGTTAAAATAAAATCCCGCTTAATTTAATACATTACCAAATTAATGTAATGTGTTATTTTGATCTCGGTTAATGGAATATCGCGTTTATTAGAATATTCACTCGTGACAAAATGGCTATTCCACTAACTCCTTCAGATCTGGTGTCCGGCATACCGGACATACACTTTAAACAGCTGCTTATCGTTTAATAATTGATTTAATTAGTTGATTTTATTTGTAGTTGACTGTTTACATTCTACTTATTATAATCTGTGAAATAATTTTTCGTTTTGAGATCGACAACACTGACATAAAAGGTTTGAGATATAGAGAGTGGCTCATTTTTCAGCTATGGATTTTACTCTGAAAAGCGAGGTTTTATTTCCTGATTTTTTAAAAATATATAATCTTTAATCAATCGTTTCAAACGCTTATATTATGTTTTATAATTTTTTGTAAAACATTTTATAATGAAATTTGTTCGGTATTTCATCGTTTTTGTATATGAAATATTGATTTCAAAAATATAAGTCCGGAATAGTGGACGTGCCAAAACCTTTTTAATTTTTCTCCTGCAAACTCAAAATTTTGTCTATAAGATACCCTTTACCATAGTACCAAATATCAACAATTTTGGTTCAATATTTCATAATTCCGACTGAAGGGGTTTAGCGGGTTCGACTGTACTACTAAGTTAAACATCCTATATTACAAATTAACGCAGCTATTGCAGTATGATCTTGTTCCGAAGTAAGAAAGGGGAAAATATTCCCCCTTTTATAGGATGGTTTCTAAACTTAATCAACTTAGCACTCTGCCGGTATCTTCGAATTCAAGCATGGATTCAATCAAATCAAAGCATAGTCCGCTGGAGACTTTCAATCTTAATTTTCATTTATGTTTAAATAAAAAAGAGAGGGAAGGATTCTGGTTTTATCTATCCCTGAAAGACAAAAATGCAATTACATAATTAATAAATCATTTATTTTCCAATAAAATAAGAAGAAAAATAACGTTGACAATACCTTATTTTTCTGTAGCAAGGAGGCATTTCGAAATTGCAAAAATGAACTTTGTTTAAGCTTTAGCACCTGCTTCTAACGTTCTGAGATTTCCTTACATCATTAATTTTAAACACGAAAAAACAAAAAGGCAAGTAAAAAAACTCAACTGAGGAAAAAAAATGGGGGAAAAAACAAATAAAAACGAACTAGTAGACCCGTGCGGAACTCCGCACTGTACTTCGAATCGTTTCATAAGGCATTTCGCTCTTTGAAAATTTCAAAGGAAGAATATTATGAAGAAAAACTGAAAAAAGTAAACGGAAAAAAGTAAGCGCGCAAGAGAAGGCATGTAACTTGAAGACATCAGTAATAAAACCTCGTTAAATACAACGTTGTGATAATTTGATCCTCGCTCCCCTTTTGGTTGAACGTATTTTCAATGCAAATATACATATCATTAAAAGTGTGACTGAGTGACACGTGAAAAATCAGTAATTTTACATGTGAAAAAACAGGTTGTGGCAAATACAGTCCTGCCCATGTGAGCATCTGACGGAAAAAAAAGAAGCATTAAAGAGATATTTAGTGGCACGGGTTCGAACTGGCGCCATTCTGATTAACAGTACGTCGCTCCAACAAACCTAGCAACTGTGCCTTCCTTTTCGAATGCTATTCATTGAAGGAATGCGTAATAAAACACAGCAAAAAAGTTTTTCGCCGAAAAAAATATAAGATCATCCGTCTATGTTTTGTCATTAGCCAGCATGATACGATTGAAAATTATTCGTAAAACATGGAATTTGATTAAAGAATGAGGAAGATCTCACGTAGCGATTGAAACAAACATTCTAGAGAAGTAACATTTCCCATAGCAGGCTTCTCTAACCTGGACGTCTTAAAAGCCCGCACTTGTTTTTCTTTTAATCGAACACTTAAAATTCAAAACCATAACCAGTTGAACTGAGTCCGTTTTTTAAGTGTAATTTTTCGAACGTCGACAAAATGTTTTTTTTTTTCAGTCGAAAGCAGAGGAGTAGAAAAGGATTTCTTACTAATGTGTGAAGTTGATAACAATTTTAATGTTTTATATCATATTCGAATAAATAATTAAAGATTTACTGGTTGAAACTCGTAGTTTTAATTTGGCGTAGTATTTTTTCATTTGTACAAAAGTTCAAACACTGCTATTAGAAAAATCTACATTTCAGCATACAACGAAAAATGTTTTTCTGCACAAAAAGGATTCCCTTGAGGTATATCTAATACTTTTTTTTATGTTTACATTATGCTCAGTGGTCTGGACGGAGTCAAAGCTTTTTTTTTTAAAAAAGGGAAGAACACCCTTCGATTAGCAGTCAACTTATCTGAATGATAACTGCAGCCTGCATAAAGAAGTCGAAACACCAAATAGCATTCCCACTGCATTTATTTTATTACGTGTGTTATCTGTTGTATGTTATGAGTACATGTAATGCGTAATATTACTGTAAATTTGCTATTATGTCGGACAGCCCGAACTGGCCCGAAGTTCAGACAGTTTATAGCCGAACGCTCTACCGGAAAAAAAAAAACATAGGTAATTTTAAATTTTTTTTTTTGCCGATAAGTGTTTTTATTTTTAAAATTTTTTACAATTTGTTATCGCAGGCTTTTTGAACCGTTATGACTTAGATGGCAGCACGTGTTCATCATTTAACATCACGGTTGAAATACAAAATAAATTGAACTAAGTTCTTTTTTAAGCGTAGCTTTTCAATTGTAGTAAAAATGTGATACGCTATTTGTTTTTTTGCAAAAAGAAGAAAAAAATATATATTACCCTTAAAATTGAGGTAGTATTTTTTTATTTGTGCAAAGAGTCAAAAACTCATTAGAAGAATCTATATTTAAAAATACGATTTATTATATTTTACTGAACAAAAAACAATTCCAATGTAGTCTGAAATCTTAAACCTGATACTTATATGTTCGCTTACATTATGCTTTAATTTTCTTCCCGGAGCCAAAGCATAAAAAAAACCCTTACAATTGAGTATCAACTTAGCTCCGTGTTGCATCAAGTCTTCATAACGGCTAGGAGCGTTTCTACCTCATGTATTCCCTCATATTTGTTATTCATGTAATGCGCGATATTTTTCTAATTTTTTGATGCAGATTGTCCGGACGTGGGCCCGAACACGTATTCTCCTGGTTACCAGTCGAACCCTCTGCCGATCAAGCTATTCAGCGCTGTCGGCAACAGTGCAAGTTAAAGTTATAAATTTAACCGAAAACCTCATTCTGCTTCTTTAAAACAGGTTTTTTTTTGCCCGAAAAAACAATTTTTAGACCGTGGGTCTATTTTTCGTCAGTAGCCTGCACGATAAGCTTTAAAATAAGGTGTAAATCAAAGAAATCGATCAAGAATTGAGGAAAATCTCGCGTAGAAACCAAAAACAGGCTACAGAAATAATATATAAGGATGAAAAAAGAGAGAAACTAGTCGTAATGTATTTTTTAATTTTCTGTATAAATTCAGTCAGCAATAAGTAGAATATATTATAAAGATTGTATCAGTAAAGTTCCCCATTTAAAAATATTGCATGCAAAATTGACTACTTTTAGGCCTTAATATATAAAATTAAGTTGTCGACGAAAAATAATAAAAGCCAGTAGCTTCTATGAGCCAAATAATTTTTCTAAAGATAAAAAGTTTAATATTGCTCTCACTAAATTTATTTCTAACATGATAAATGAAAACATGGGAAAAGAGTACTGCGTTAATCTATCATTTTCTGCTCAAAATGGGATTAAGTTGTAGGATGTATTTTTAATTCAAGTGTTTGAGGTAATAAATTTTGAAGATAAACCTACCTACATTAGAAGCTAACATGATAAAATAAAAATGATCTTTCATGTACTTCTTCCGTGATCATATCGAGAATAAGAATTTCATTTAACAGCTAGTCCTATTTTCAATCGATATTTTCCTCCAATGTTATTCTTATATTTTTTCCTGCGTAAAATATGAAAAAAAAAAAGTTACAGTCAGAGGGGAAAAAATGGACGACACGATTTTTTACCTTTCTCCATAAACCTATGATAAAGTGGCACGAAGAAAAATTACAATAATTTCGAATCCTGTTGCCAAAAATGGAAACATAATATTCTTCTCTGTCATTTTATATGTCGTTTGGCGAGTTGCTGTACCTAGAAACCAAAGTCAATTAGTCCATCTGGCAGTAGTCCAGGGAGAATGAAGTTTTTTTTCTCTGTATTAGAGTCGTGTACTTACTTTGAACGAAAAGGTTTAAAAGTCATAATTGACCCAAGGGAGTTCGATCACAGAAGCATTGGACACGTTTGATCGAATATGAAATAAAAATAATAGTAATTTAGCTTAATAAGATGCCTAGTGGCATTCCTTTTGATTTTTGTGAAGTTATTTTTATCCTTATTTAGGTATTGCTTTGGAAAACTATAGCAATTATCACACTGTCCACTATGTAATGACATATGTGTGATCTTATACTCTAAATAATATTTTGCTCTATTAAACTACATGGTTCAAAAGAAGGTCAATGTCAAAAGTTATTCATCACAGATTTTACGCATTTTTGACCCATACAAGTTGTACCAGATGGTCATTCACATGAAGTCCTATTTTATAAAATGCTTAAACTATCCAAAAGAGATTCAATTTATAGCTTTTCTAACACTGATGATGTTATAGTGTTATCTAAAAAGAAATGGTTTAGATAACTTTACCAAAGCTATCTAAAAGAGACAACCCAATTTCCTTTCATTATATAGCACAAAGTAGTTATAGGTAAAGTTACCCTGTTTAAACCTACGTACCGCTCGTTAAGTCATCGAAACTGGGTATAAAGTGGTGGTAAAAAAAATTGCATCACCCGCGCCGCAAAAGAGAGGAATATCATCCCGACTGCATTCAACACACAGTCAAGCATCCCGTATCCCAGATGATTTTGGGGATGTATTTCTGATCAAGGAGTTGGTGAGCTTCACGTTGTGCAAGGAACAGTAAACGCTCAGGTGTATATTGACGTTTTGGAGGGGAGAAATTGCTTCCTACTATCCGGGATCACTTTACTTCAGTTCCAAAAGTCATTTTCCATGATAATTCGGCTCCATGCCATAGGGCAACACTGGTAAGTAACAATTTAAAAACCTTTATCCTGCCATTAGACTTAAATTGACATGTGGTTAAGTAATGTTTTTTATCTAAACTTACAAGCAGGTTCAGAAATGGAAAAATGAGCATGGGGTCAGCAGTTTGCCTTGGCCCGGAAACAGCCCCGATCTACGTAAACAATTATGGGATTCCTGCTGTTAAATGTTTATTTCATAAGTTTTGCAGAATTTCACATACATTCATCGTTAATCGGTCGACTTAAACTTCTCACATAATACCATTGTTGTGAAACTGCGAGGGTTATGCAATTTTTTTTACCAGCACTGTATGTGTTACATGGATTAAGGGGAAAAAATAAGCAATTGCAAAGTACTAGTTCAAATTTTTACCACCAGTTGAGAGGTTCTTGTCTCTCTTTTTTTTTCAATAAAAATCAATTCTCATCGCCAAGTATCTGAAATTTATATTCAGGATACTATTGAACATTCTATAGCACGTGATAGAAATAAGTGGAAAACGTATTGAATAAGTTATGTATTTCCTGGATTATTGTTTTTTCCTTCATGCCCCATCTCTCACCTGATGGTAATTATTCGAACTAGTGTTTTCTTATTTCAATTTCCCCTCACACCTCCAATTGAATAAATAAGCTTCAAAATTTAGATCAACGTAAAAAATAAAATTGGGAGAGTTTGCTACTTTTTATTCCGAAATAAGAAACACGTACAAATATGAGATTAATTTTTGAACGAAGCCGTCAAATTATAATACTAATAAAATACATTCTTTCAATTACCGTCACTTTTGGTATTTATTTTTTCCTTCAATTTTCACTTCTTGCGTCATTTGTAATTTATCAAAAGGTAAAGAATAACCTTCATAAAAGTGGCGGGAAAAATAGAATGGCGATATTAACATGACAGGAAGTATTGAGTTGAAAACTCGTTAAAGGTGCCTCAAGACATCATTATCATCACTGCGCACGCGAATAGCTTCAAGCTGCGAAGACCAACTGTTCCACGTAATTAGCATAATAATGAAATGTGTGAACCAGAAGAATTCTTTAAGAACAAGCCACTGACACAAAAATTCAAAATACAGAAGAGTCATTGAAGTTTCATACGGTGGCAACATTTCCTGCAAATATCGAATCTGCTTCACAGAATGAGCTGTTGGAGCAAAAGTTCGATTCAATTAAACTATGCGTATATAGCAAATAGGTTGAGATGCTTTAAAGAAGATGCAACTCAATGTAAGAACTAATATACAGTAGACCCTCGTTTTACACGGGGGTTACGCTTCGAGGAAATCAAAACTGCGTAAATTGAGACTTAATAGTAACGTTAAAATAGGGGTTAGATTCCATAGATGGAAACATATGCACAACGTGTACAAAGAAAACCTGAATTAACTTTGTGTTTATAAAAAAAGCCTGATATTCTTTTGGCAGTCAGTAATTATTTTTATTAAAACATCCTTGATCATTCGCGTCATTTCTGTGAGGGGATCTTTCTTCACTAACAAATCAGAAAAATACTTTGCATTGTCAAGGAATGGTTCAAAATTTTCAAGGTGAAATTATGGGTTTTGAATACTAAATTTGTGGCATTAACGTAGAAAAATCTAACGCTACTATTACTTTTCTAGTAAATCACCTGTTAAGTTATGATGGGTGAAAATTGTTTCTACATTTAAACGAAGCAATTGCTTGTTTGGTGATACTTTGATCGTTGAAATTTTAACCCTAACCCTAACCTTAACTGAATTAAGTCTAAACTCCGGTAGATAGCGTTCGTTTTTGACAACATTTTCGTCTCTTCATTCCCCTGAAATTAGTCTTACCAGTAAAACAGTCAAGTTACCGGATCTAGTTCAGCCTTGTCACAATAAAGCCTTTCCCTGCATGTTAAAAATTACCAAAATATATTATCAAATGATCGTGCTGTGGCACGAGCTATTTGTTGATGACGCCAAGAGCGTTACTCGATCAATGGTTATTATATGTATATGAGGATGAGTAGAGAACATTCTTTAACGCACGCGAGAGGAAATCTCGGTTTGAAAGTCCTTAAACGTAACTGGTAACGAATGCTGGAAACATAACTACTTCGCATTCTACTATCAATATTTTTGAAAAACGTAAAAAGATTTATCAAGGCCATTTTTTTCATACCGTTTCTAACTTCATTATGCACGATTTCCAGGCTCTCGTTCACCGTTTTCTCAAAACATTCACGCAATTTCCAAACAGTAATTATACGAGAAGTTTTCTTATCAAATTAAATACTTTATGCTTTAACTCATTATTCCATTTCGGATGCAATATACCGTTCTACCTTAACTCTGGTTTAAGAGCGATATCTTACAGCTTGATTCCGTTCTGGATTAATCACAAAAACTATTATTTCTTGAACTTTTAGCCCCCAGTACTTATCCACCCCAATTAAAGTACAGAGTGGGGCGCAGGAACTTCCTTTTTTGGAAAATGAAATTAATAAATTAACGTACCAAAAAAAGTCTTTATTATTATCATTTTCTTGACACACACAATGGGAGATTCACTCTGTTTTGAAAACAATACCTTGTAAGTGTTACCCTCCACTGTCACTACACTGATTCTTCCGAACGCGGAAGTTGTTGAGCATGTTGATCGGTATATTGGCTGTTTCTGCTCGAATGCGGTTCTTGAGGTCCGTGGACAATCATTATAAACCCGCGACTTCGGATAACCTCACAAGAAATAGTCACAGGAGGCTAAATCAGGCGAGCGTGGAGGCCAGTTTAAGTCCCTATTCCGATCGAACGGCTGTGCTCCTCCAATCAAAATACTCCTCCACTAAAGCACGATGCTGTCTCGAAAAAAGCATGATGGCAACTGAAAGCATGATTTAAAAATATTTCCTATTTAGATTTTTCCGTTGAGTCTCTCCCCGCCACTTTGTGATGATCCACACTTTTTGCTCACCAAATTCAAAAAAGGAAGTTCCCGCGTTCCTACCCTGTACAGCTGTAAGCTAATTCTGTTGGATGTCTATTCATTCGTACACAGTTCCTTATGTAACCAAAACACATGCTTGCATTAATTTAAAAAAAACATATTTACGCTTTTTTTTTTTTTTAATTTTATTCATTTATTTTTTCTTGCAGTTTATGCATTTTAACGTTAGCAATGCTTTACATTTCAACGGAAAATTATTTATTTATTTCTTATTTTTGATAATATTGTGTTGCGTTTTACATGAGAAGTATTTAAGTATAGTAATAAGGAATCAGAAATGAATGAAAATGTAATGTTAATTTTGCTTCAGAATTGCATGACAAAAACATAATTACTGTCCCTTAATCTACAAAATATTTCTCAGAAGTTTTAAATCGTTTAACAAATTTTTGGATTTTTCTCTGGTTATCGTTAGTAAGAGAGTTTTTCCGCTATTAAAAAATGTTCAACAAAATAAGTTGAGTAAAAATTTTACAAAAATAGATTGCATTCAGAATTTTAAAAACTTCTTTGGCAGATAATTCGAGAGACCGTAATTATATACTTTAAAGAGTAGTGCAGTTAATTTTCTAGCAAGACACTATCACTGGGGAAAACCATAGAGTAAATAAATTTCATAGAGAGGCCCCACTATACTAAGAAATTGAAGCCGGAAGTTGCACCGCTGTATCCCAAGATCCTTAGTGTCTTGTTTCACTCCATTACTGAATCTCAATTGATTTTTAATTTAAACTTAGATATCGTTGCAAGTTTATGAAGCACGTTTTTGAAATTGCATTAAATCATGAATTAAAATGCAAACCAATCCGCCAGCTACTTTATACGGTCTCTTTGTGAGATTGGTGAAAACTATTCTCGCGAAGCGATCATCTTATCATAACCCCGCTCATCATTGCAGATCTGTATCCCAACATTCCGGCTTCAATTTCATCTCCTTTTTACCATAGACGGAACCTCTCTATGTATATTTCTTTACTCTATAGGAAAACCTAACCTTGTAGAGTTGTAAATCTGTGATTAAGATCAGTGTAAGCCTTCACACTGCTGTCATGTTTGGCTTGTCTCAGTTATATATTCATAAACACTTCAAAATTTGTTCAGCCCCTAAATATTTCTGTACACCAGAGAGACGTTTTTGCTGTCGACTGAGTAGGTGATTGTGGTGCACATGTTCACAAAATAATTAGAATAAATATTGTCATAAAAACATTACTACGGCACAAATGGTTAAAAAATTGAAAAAAAAAAATATCTTTTAAAGTCATATGAAAGACAAAAAGTAAAAAAAAATCCACATATAACATAAAATGAAAGAGGTTCAAACAGGAAACAGAGAATTGAAGCAAAATACATTTTATTTTTGACTTTTCAAAATATGAGTGTATCATGAAGTTAGCCATCTGCTCGAGTCACCTCGGTTCAATTAATACGAAGAAAACAGGAGGAGTAAAACAGATATGCTGCTGTCGAAAAGTACCAGCAGAGAAACTATTTTTAAAGGGCAATATGTTCGTTTTTTAAACGTTATTATTAAACAAAATATTTTCAGATTTTCACCAGTCCAATTCTCATAGAAAAAGCCCAAGTAAACTAGATGGGTGTACTTGCAAACTAAACATGCTGTAATATTAATAATAATAATACTTTTAACTCTACAATAATTATTTTAACATAATAACAATAAAAATAATAATAACAACAACAACAATAGTAATAATAATAAAAATTTTAGTGTAATAAAAACAATAATAACAACAGCAATAATAAAATAAGAATAAAAATTTTAATGAAACAAAATTAATAATAAAAGCAATAATAGTAATGTGTCGTATAGTTAAATATCAACATTATAATCATAGATGATTCATTACAAAGAGAATTAAATGCTAATGCATTGACTCTTATGTGAAGTTTTCACGACTTTTTAAAAGTACAGTTCTGCCGTGGGTATGTAAAGGGCAATGACTGCAAATTCTTCATTTTGTTTGCATTTTTGTTCGTTAGCTCTACCCTACCCGCTTGCTTATTTGGTTTCAGCTGAAAAATAAGTGAAAAAAGAACGTAGAATTCCAACACTACCCCATTGTTACTACTGAATGCAAATCGCATTTCTCCGATTTTATTGAAAGTTTATTTCTGCAGATACTGCCGTTTACCTGACCATAACAGTGTTGTTTTTCGTACAAATATTTTATAAGCTACTAAAGGGTACTTTAACTTCAAGTTTAAGTAAAAGAGAGAAAGAAAGAAAAAGAAGAATATAAAGGAGAAGGAAAGAAACCGATTTAAACCAAGCAGGAAAATAAAATCGTTCGACCTTTCCTGATAAAATAATAAAGATTATTATGATAATGAAAGTCATGATGACATTAACATTAATTTTATAATGGTGTATGAGGATATAGAGATTAATTTATTGTTGTATTGACAACAAGACGTGGTCTTATTTTACTAAACATCAACAAGCTAGACAGAAATCTTTTCTTCTTTATTACTAATAACAAAGCTGAAAGTATCTCTGTCTGGAGGATGTCTGGATCTCTGTGACGCGCATAGTGCTTAGACCGATTTTCATGAAATTTCGCAAACAGTTAATTTGTAGCATGGGGGTGTGCACCTCGAAGCGATTTTTCGAAAATTCGATTTTGTTCTTTTTCTATTCCAATTTTGAGAACATTTTCAAGAGCAAAATTATCATATGATGAACGAGTAAATTACCAAGTTATCATAACGTGGAACCATAACATGGGCAAGCCAATTGGCGATAAATTTACCATCCATTATTTGCAATTATACAGGCGAACCAAAAGACCTTTTAATTTTCTACTACGGGCAAAGCCGTGCGGGAAATACTAGTAAAGAAAATAGTTATAATATGAAAACTAATCACACATGTGTTATTTATGCTGTTTGTATACCTTCAAAGAAAACGTTTTATTGTATTGAGTAAGGAAAAAAAAATTACGCTAGTCAATGATATGATACATAATATGATGAAGTCGGTTGGTCTAACAATACTTGTTTGCTCTCAGAACTTCGTGTAATTGCGGTCGGATACTTGCTGTCTGCGCCATATTTTTATGTCTAAAATAACGTTCTTAACTGTGGTGAATATACAGTGCTGGTAAAAAAAAAAAATTGCATGACCCTCGAACTTTCACAACAATGGAATTATGTGAGAAGTTTTGGTCGACCGATTAACAATGCATGTATGTGAAGTTCTGCAAAACTTATGAAATAAACATTTAACGGCAGAGGAATCCGATAATTGTTTACGTAGATCGGGGCTGTTTCCGGGCCATGGCAAATTGCTGACCCCATGATAATTTTCCCATTTCTGAATCTGCGTGTGAGTTTAGAGAAAAAAAAAACTTAACCCCATGTAAATTTAAGTCTAATGGCAGGATAAATGTTTTTAAATTATTACTTACCAGTTTTGTCCTATGGGACGGAGAAGAATCATAATGGAAAATGAAGTTTGGAACTGAAGAAAAGTGATCCCGGATAGTAGGAAGCAATTTCTCCTCAAAAATGCCAATATACACCTGAGCGTTTACTGTTCCTTGCATAAAGTGAAGCGCACCAACTCCTTGATCAGAAATACATCCCCAAATCATCTGGGATACGGGATGCTTGACTGTGTTTTGAATGCAGTCGGGATGATATTCCTCTCCTTTGCGACGCGGGAGATGCAATTTTTTTTACCACCACTGTATACTAATTTCAAAATTTTGATTTAACCACTTGTTTACTTGAAAGTTACATAGGACAATTAAATGTGGCACGGTCTGATGGGCAATATACAGAAACATTTTACTTATAAGTATGCTTAAGATGATAGAAAATTTAAAGCATCACTTGTATCCCAAATCAAAATATCTTTCAAGTAAAAAGCAAAGTGTGCAGTAAAATCGTCGACCAATCTATTCGATCGTATCGATTGTAATCGCTTCTAAAATGTGTACATTTTTTATTTTTTATTTATTTATTTTTTTTTATGCAATGGGCCAAGTTCGTTTTTACTGAACCACATCAAATACTTCGTTTACACTAAGACATATGCTACAACGACACACGGAGAACGAGTTTTTGTTCTGCCAACTAAAGAATGTTTCGATTCAAATCGTGATATTTATGCCAACAAACACGGTTTATAAACAGTGTAGTCGCAGTTACAATCCAAGCTAAGAGTTCAATTTTGCATGTGTGTGTGTGTTTGTGTGGTAGAAGTCACTCCAGTCAAAAGATATTCTTCAGATTAGTAACAACATAAAACTTGCCATAGTACTGTTACAAATTTTGCAAAAAAAAAGTTATTTTAAAAGTTTATATATAGTATAATTTGCTGCTAATCCTGCATAAAATGACTTTTATTCCACAACTTTTCATTCACAATTACTTTTTTTTTGAACAAGTTCTTTTCCCTTCTTAGCAGTTGACAGAAGTTTGTGGACTTGGCGAAAATGGCTTCGAGCTATATCAAAAATGGCTTCGAATAGGCTTCTAGGAAAAAGATATCCTAATCGCATACAATTCACTTAAACACGTAGAATCAAATTCATAACGTCTTGAACTGCCTATCAGATATTTGGGAAATGCAATGGGGTTGTTTCCTTCAGTCAAAAGTACTACTTTTAGTCATTGAAATTGATAGAATAAGCAAAAAAAAAAAAAAAAATAACATGGAGCGAGAAAAAACTTTCATTTTCCCAAAGCTTGATTTTTAATTAATTTTTTTAAATGTCTAATTTTAGATAAGGCGTGGTCTTTACTCATGCAGTTAAAGAATGGGGTTGTTTCCTTCAGTCAAAAAACTACTTTTAGTCATTGAAATTGATAGAGTAAGCCAAAAAATAAATAAATAAATAAATAAAATAATAATAATAATAACAAGGAGCGAGGAAAAATTCATTTTCCCAACGCTTAATTTTTAATTTTTTAAAATGTTCGATTTTGAAAATAAGGCGTGATCTTTATGACGTCACAAGTGATGTACTTTTGCGCATCTGTCTACCGCGGTTCCACGTTATGATAATCAATAAGCTAAATAAGTATTGCGCTCTAGGCTTGCTATAAAATATATATCGTTGCCAACACATGTGAGTAAAGAAGCGAATTAAATATTGTGTTCTGCGAATGGCATCAGTGAATGGCGTTCCATCATTTGTGATGTCATCGGCAGAAGAGTAAACAATAAAAGTGCACCGATTAAAATAAAATTTTTAATTTTAAACTTAGCCAAATTATTTGAAAAATGGTCAAATCCTATGTTTTTAAGCATGCTCTTTCAGAAAAAAAAAAAAAAAAACTTTTAAAATTTCGGAAACGACCCCATTGAATTTATTACAAAAAATAATTGATTTTCACATTAATAATCAAATCTATTGTTTCAATTTATGAAAAAATATCATAAATGTCATTTGTAGCAGGTGATTATTTATCAGAGAATAATAAATCATTCCCAGCGGGGCTCTAAACGTAATGTTTTCAAATAAACAAAACTTTTCAGGAAACGTCGATGTTCAAATGCTCTCTTCATCTGCAGTCACTCCTCGTAAAAACGAAGTTGCCAAAACATATAAAATCGCAAAAAGAACTTGAGTGCAAACTTCTCAACTCAAAGTCGTCCAAATCAATATTTACAACCTAAAATATTTCATATTTGAGAACGCTTGTATAGCAAAATGAGTTAAGCTGCCGTGACACACTTCCTGAAAGCACTTCGAAACATAAACCACCCAAAGTGAGTTGGATGGACGAAATGTAGACGTGTTTTTGTTTTTATATTTGCATCGCCATTTTACTCGATTTCGCGATTTTATTTCTTTCCGTTGTTAGCTGAAAGATTTAGTACTTATACTACTTCAGTCATTTTGAAAAAGTTGCCACCTTTTTCTTACAAAAGAAAAAAGCGGTTACCATTTGTTTTGAAACAAATGGTTTAATTTTGATTGTTTGAGAGTTCTAAAAAATGTAGAAAAGTGGAATTCTGAATTAAAATTAAGCAAGAGACAGAGAAAAAAAATAATTTGAATTTTGACATCTTGAATTCAAATTATGTTTTTCGCAATCGCAAGTGTGTGTATGTAGGCGTGTGTGTTTGTGTGTGGGGGTAGTTGTGTTTGTGTGTAGGGGGTATGTGTATGTGTATGTAGGCATGTGTGTTTGTGTCTGTGTGCTGGCATAAGTGTGTGGGTAGTTGTGTATATGAATGTGTGCGTGTGGGGGGGGGGTATGTGTATGTGTGTGTAGGCATATGTAATTGTGTCTATGTGCAGACATGAATGTGTGGGTAGTTGTGTGTGTGTGTATGTAGGCGTGTGTGTTTGTGTGTGGGGGTAGTTGTGTTTGTGTGTAGGGGGTATGTGTATGTGTATGTAGGCACGTGTGTTTGTGTCTGTGTGCTGGCATAAGTGTGTGGGTAGTTGTGTATATGAATGTGTGCGTGTGGGGGGGGGGGGTATGTGTATGTGTGTGTAGGCATATGTGTTTGTGTCTGTGTGCAGACATGAATGTGTGGGTAGTTGTGTGTATGTGTTTGTGTATGTGTGTGTTGGTGTATGTGTGTAAGTGTACGTGTGTGTGTGTAGTTGTGTATGTTTGCGCGTGTGTGTAGGACATGGATGCAACCTGGAGACGGCCTTCGCTATAGGAGCAGCATCGTGAGGAGCCGGTCGACGGTGATGGTGCGGAGGGTTGCGGTGAGAAAATAAAAAGATAGGACATCAAAACAGTCAAATGAAAGCAATAAGCAATCGTGATTGCTCAACAAAAAATTTTTTTTCACAATTACAATTTTTTCAGTTAAGTTTTGTTTCTTCAGCTCAAAAATTTCATACATATACCTAAGAACGTTTCGGAATCTTCACAATGCTCTAGAAAACTTTAGACAGATGAAGCTGACAAGAAAAGAAACTTTTGAAATGTTAATCTTTGTCGGTAAAAATTTTCGTATTATGACAAAATAAGACATTATATTTCTTGTGTTTTGTCATACTTTTTAAGGGAGCGTAGTGTTTTTTCAAGTAGTTGTGTTTCTGTAAGAAGCTTCTACTAGTTTTATTAAGCATTTGGTTAATTTATATTTGCATATTAAGATTTCTATTAAAATATTTTGTTTTTAACTGTTCATTCTTTTGGTTAGAAATATTTTTTAAAACAATCCTTTTAAGAAGCTATTGCTGTTTAACTATTACCAGTTCAATATTTCTTTGAAATTGAGGAAAAACATCAACTAACTACACAGGGTGCCTGCTAAAGTTCGTTGTCATCCCAATAATTTCAGAATGGCAAGAGCTATCGTCATGAAAGAAGGGTCTAAGTACAGTTTGGTTTCCATGCGCTAAGCGAGGAAATCGCTGTGGTAAATCGAATAAATCGGGAGCTATAGTGCAGCATGTAAGAATGTTACATAATGTATAACGTGCATGCGTTCCAGAGCTGTATAAAGAAATAATATTAAGTGAACTACAGAATGCATACTTAGGCGTAGTCAAAATGAAAACAATCGTTAGATCATTTTAATTCTGCCTGGGAATTGACAAGGACATTGAAATATTTGTGAATAACTTTGGATTGCAGTTAACAAAACATTATCAGACCAGATGGCTCGTATAGATGTTGATTTCGCTTGTTCTACATTTGAACATATGTTTTAAATAAGAGTTGATGCACACTCAAAATGGCAAGGAGTATACCGCATGAGAACTAGCACTACATTTGAAACTGCCGAATGCTTGCGAGATTTCTTTGCTCACTTTGCATTGCCGATCATGTTGGTGAGTGACAATTGCTCACGATTTTTTGCATCACACAAACAATGGCTCAACTTCGAGTTGAACCGAACCATTGTTTCGGTCACGCTTCTGGTCAGTGCTAATTTTATATTAGCTACAAGTTTGTTTGACTGTCTTGACTCCCTTAAGAGTTTTTCCACCTCCAGCTCAGTCACTTCCTATTCCAGGATGATGAGTGCTAATAAGCACGAAACTGCAGTCCTCGGATGGAATGACAGAGCTGGCGGCGTGTTTTATGTATTTCTGCTTTGGTGGGGGGCCCTGGCGATAGGGCGGTAACTTACTGAAAATAGTGTGGTTGTTTACTTTTATTATAGACTAATTTTATATATTTAGCTACGCATACTACTCCTATGAGTCATAAATTGCTTTTTCAAGCATCGCAATGATTTTCTTTTTTCAAATATCAATTTGATGACTCAGAAAATAAAATAAATTAGTGTTTTTGACCACGTAAGACGTTTTTTTTTTCTTTTTCTTTTTCTTTTTTTTTTCTAATACTCTCTCATGGTTTTATATTTAAAAAAAAACAATGCCGTGCATAGTACCATGTATTATAAGCAAATATATAAAACAAATTTTTACATAACGACGGAAATTTATTTCAACTGAGCTAGGCTGAATTAAATGATGTAAAAAGTGGTATGCGAAGCTAACTATTAAAAACTTTTGAAAAATCTGTAGCAAGAAAGTGGTTGCTATGTTTAATACAAAGACAACCACCTTAAAAACTATTCAACATTTTACAGTGCTGATTTTCTTAATAAATGGAAATACGTCATGTTTCTTTATTACAAATAGTATTTAAATAGTAGAGTGCTTCATCTTTTTTCGAAGAGCGTACATTTTATAAAGAACACACATCTAATGTCATGTTAAAAATGGAGTTTTATTAAAACAAAAAACTTTGTTACATTTGTTTTCAAATAAAACTATTTTTCAAAGATAGGAGAGCCATCGTGTCAAAAAATATTTGCAAAATAAACATTTACAATCCAAGGTATTTGTCAAAAAAGAGAGAAATGGAGGAAAAAAAATCTGTTAAGCACCAGTGATGTATATTTTATCCGGCGTTTCAAAAGAACACCTTCTGATGTGAGATAAATAAACACAGAGAACATCTGTTATTTTTTCTACCATGTATCACGCGATTTCTATAAAGCATTCTGTCCTATTTGAAATTTTACCCCTTCCTATTGGATTTTTTTTTTTTTTTTGGCAATTTCTTCCTTTTTCTGATAAATGTGAAGATATTTTTTAGGGAACTATATCGGAAATCCTTTTTGAGTCGTATTTTTAGAGTAAATATATCGCATCTGTTATTAATGGCAATACGACAAATAATATAGTTTTTACCGATAAGGAATTAAAAGATACAAACAAAGTTTTTAAAAAAGAGTATCGTTATCGTTTGAAAGGTTAAAGGTAGAGCACTTGATTGCTTTTCGTACAAAAAAAAAAAAAAAAAAAAAAAACTGAACTTATATATATTTTATAAAATGCTGCATTTTAATAAAGTGAGGAAAAATGCCTATTTTCGCTACACATGAAAACAAAAGCACAAAGTAAAATGTGTATTCTGTTGTCCTTTAGTGCATTGTTGAAAATAGCAGAAATCAATTTTACAGTTTCACATACTTTTCGCCAACTTGATTTCCCCTTTCCCCATGTTTTACAGCTTCAACCTTACATTTGGATATATTTAAGGGGGGGGGAGGAAATTTTAAATGCCGGCGAAAAGTAGGGTAAACCAATTTTACTAATCTTCGAATTGTTAAGAATTTGAAACAGTAAAATTTTAACCTAGAAGTCAGTTCAGAGAAAGAAATATCACCGTTGTGAGTTATAAATACGATTGTAGCGTACGACCTGGGAAAACGGTAAGACCTTGAAACATGAAAGTTGGTATAGAAAGTGCGTTATTTATGTGACAGATAGGTACAGATTTTAAAATAGGAAAGCGTTTTTTTCAAACAACCCGAGAAAATGGTAAGGTTTTGAAACATGAAAGGTTGTGTAGAATTTACGTTATTCATGTAGTATATAGGTACAGATTTGCACAATAGGAAAATGTCTTGTTTCCAAATTAATAGATAAATGCGTTAGAGATAAATATATTAGAGCGATATAAATAAATAGATGCACAGATATCTCTCTCTATTCTAAACACTCATGGTAACTAAAAAAACTTCAGATTTTGGAGATGTTCATTATAGAGGGATACTAGATAATACATATGGTTTCGCCAGGACCTTCAAAATGCGTACAGAATATCGGGATGTTCGCATGAGGTAGTGCTCAGATAGAGAGACTTCACTGTATTAATATTGATGGAAAGAAATCGATGAATAACAGAGATAGGTACATGAAGAGATAGACATACGTATATCGATACATAGAGAAACAAAGAAAGATTTGCATAAATTGATATTTTTAGATATATATAAATACCGAGAGATATATGGAGATAGATATATACATATTGAGAGTTATAAGAGATAGATAAATACAAAGAAAGATTCAAATAGATAAGTGTACAGATATGTAGACATTGATTAAAATAATTTTTAAAACGAGACAAGACAGGTTTAATCATGAAGATAGATGTACAGAGCTGTAGATGTTGATTATTATAATTTTCATAACAAGACAATATAGATTTAAATAGATTAATAGGTACAGAGACATAAATATTGATTTATTTCATTTTTATAAAAAGCCAAATTCACTCGAGCAGCCTCTGAGGATGTCATTTTTAGTGATTATCCTGAAAAGCCAATTGCTCAAAAAGGCGGAGGAAGGCGTTTAATAAATATAAACTAGGGTCTCCACCCCTATTTTTAAGTTTCATGAATTGGCAACAGCATCTTCTTTCTACACAAAATCAAAACGCAAACGGCTAGAAAATCTTGTGTTTGTCCTCTGGCTCAACGTGTTTATTCATTGGGATGATGCATTTCCGCCCTATAACCCTCTCCCTCCAAAAGAATTGAAACAGAACCATAGAAGTTCTCTCGATTTTTAAAAAATTAACTACACATGTCAATAAAAAAAAAATTTAAGGGGGGGGGGGGGCGTGATGGCCTGATTGGTAAGGCGCCGGACGTGACTGGAGGGTCCCTGGTTCGTTCGTAGACGGTTGTAGATCCACCGTCTTCAATAAGGATGACTTAATAATGCTCATGGACACAAAGTCCTCCAAGTGAAACGATACCTCTAGGGGTGCTAAGTCAGAAGCTATTCGGCTTCTGGTTTGGTTTTAAATTATTGCACTGTCTATAGATGGTCCTGCCATCTATCGTGTTGTCTGAGCCAAATCGGACTTCCACCTAAATAGGTGCTCGATTAAACGGAAGCCGTACCGCTTTGCCTGAAATCGAGTAGCTCCGCTACTCGGGCTCGGGTTCCCAAATAGCATAAGCAACAACAGCATAAAAATGATTTTTATGCCATGTACCAAACCCCGCAAGTTTTTTTTATGGTATTATGAATTTATGAAATGATATTGCTATGACTAACCTATTACTATCTAAGATAAACTCTTTATATTGATGCGATGTTCTTGCAAAAAAGAGACTTTTAGGGACAACTATGTTTATTGAGCTACATAATTACATTATTGATGAATTGGAGATATTCCCTCATATTAAGTGCGGAATGCAACAAAAACAACCAAAATATGGCGAACAAGACTGTAAGAGTTTTTGAAGTTCTATGGCAAAGTTTTGAGAGTGTTGGCGCGTTTGAGTATAGAAATTTGCTACGCTCTGGCACCAAAGGTTAAGAAAATGAAATGTCGCACAAAAATGTAGTTTTGCGTAATATCACAATTACAAATATTGAAAAGAATTAATATTTGTAATATCACAATTACAAATATTCAAAAGAATTAATATTTACATGATAATACACGAAACATGCATTACAAGAGCAATCCATTCTTTCTCATAATATCTCAAAGCCAATAATTCCGACAATCTTTCAGAAAAATCTTTAAAATGTATGGATATAAATCAAACTTCAAATAACACAAATTCGATCTTATTTCGTGCATGGAAAGAAAATGTACAATTAGTTTGATCTAGTTCGTAGCATGTGTGTTTTGTCCCACAGTATAATATTCTTTTAGTGTTTGTAATTCGATCTGCACGAAAACTTCTTCAATGACTCTTTTTCCCTAGCTCGCTGAGAAAGATTCCAACCATTAAGGTGTTCTAAGAATAGGTTATTCGATGTCGCTTAAAAAAAGGAAACGTAAATTTTAATATTCCAATTTTCTGTATTCATTCAAAATTACATGTTCGGGAAGGAAACGTTGATAAATATATCTTAGGAAGATAGCTAAAAAATTGAAATTTTAACGAAAAAGTGATTTTAACAATTTCGGAAGAAGAGAATCATTTGAATAATATATATATATATATATATATATATATATATATATATATATATATATATATATATATATATATATAATAAGTAGAATATATAATAATAGTAATAATAAGAAATAAATAAGTAGCACTTTACTTAGAAGACATGCTTTACCTAAAAACTTAATAACAAGCTTAACATTTTAATATTTTGCATGCAAAAGAATAGTATTTAATTTATTCATATTTAATTGAGACATTGATGCTTAATTATAATGAGAAAACACCCTCAATAGAAATGTATTAACAACACAGAGAAAAACTAATAAATGTATCCTTCAATTCATTTTTTTAATGTAGTTTAATATTTTTAACGTTTCCTGCTTTTGGAATTCTGAAGAAAATATCATTTTGGAATTCTGAAGCGAATGAGAATATCATCTTTTGATTGGTTGTTCTTTTCGAAAAATAAATATTGCGTAGTGTTAATACAGTAAAAAATCTTAAAATTAATAATTAAAAAAATAATTGCACACTTGCAAGATAATTATCAGCAGCACAGAAGGAATTTATATCAAAATTTGATGAGTAATCATCAACGCTAGAAAAAAAAAACTTGCTTCACCAGCTTTTGAACAAAAGCCAACGGTTCTTTAAAAAAATTCTTGCCATATAATACACACATTATTTATGAACTTTCGCATAATTCCTCTTGAAATAGAAACCATACCAAGTGTATCATTTAATTATGCTTATGTGTTCGGACATGATTAAAACCTACATCTTTGTCTCTCTGTAAGTGTGGCTTTCCTGAATACGTTAGTTACAACAAAGAAACCACATTTACGGTATCCGTTTTGTGATTATAGTATCTGATTCAGAACTTGAGAAATTAACAATGAGACTTACGATGAGAGGTAATGATAGGGAGGTTTGATTAGGAGTGGATATTTTTGCAAGTGATAATTTATGATTAAATATCGTGGGATTATAAGTGAACCACTCTAAGTCGGAAAACAAATTTTGTAAAAGCGCGTTTCACCTCTATAAGTTGAACAAAACCTTTAGGCTCAAAAATAAATGTAATGGGATATTCAACAGCATTTGGCAGTGAAATGTCGTCACCTACGTTACTTTAAATTTATATATATTTTTCTTTTTTTACTGCAAAAATGCAAATAAGATTTTAAAAAATTAATTTGAATTTTATCTCTTGAATTCAAATTATGATTTTCGCAATCACGAGTGTATGTGTGTGCATGTAGGCGTGTGTGTTTATATGTGTGTGGGGGGGATGTGTGTTTGTGTGTAGGGGGTATGTGTGTGTGTAGGCATGAGTATGTGGGTAGTTGTGTGTATGAGTGTTTGTGTGTGGTGGGGGGGGGGGAATGTGTATGTGTGTGTGTAATTATGTGTTTGTGTCTGTGTGCAGGCATGAGCGTGTGGGTAGTTGCATGTAGGTGTGTGTGTATGTGTAGGTGTCTGTATGTATGCGTGTGTGTGTGTGTGTGTATGTGTAGGTGTCTGTATGTATGCGTGTGTGTGTATGTGTTTGTGTTTGTGTGTGCGTGCGTGTATGTATGCGTGTAAGTGTAGGATATTGACGCAACCTGGAGACGGTTTTCGCTAGAGGAGCAGCATCGCGAGGCGGCCGGTCGACGGTGGTGCTGCAGAGGGTGCTGGCATGAAAATAAAATGATAGGAACTCAAAACAGTCAGGCGGCCGGTCGACGGTGGTGCTGCAGAGGGTGCTGGCATGAAAATAAAATGATAGGAACTCAAAACAGTCAAATGAAAGCAATAAGCAATCGTGATTGCTCAAAAAAAAAAAAAATAGAAAACTTCTGCATCTGTATTTTTACAGTGAAATTTTTTTATCGAGATTTCGCATTACAGACGGATAATTTTTAAGCCAAATACCGTAAAATGAAATATTGTGTAACATCATTATGATATACAGGGTGTCCTGAAAAAGACTGACTGTTTTTGAAAATTTATAACAGAAAACGGTAAATGATAAAAAAATATTCTTGCAGAAAATTCATGTGGTGGATCGTAAATAATTTCCCCTTGAGTTCGAAATTGTTATTTAAAATTTTTCCAGTAGGTGGCGCTGCAGATAGTAAGCCCGTAAATAAAAAAAAAGAAATCTACAATTACATTATAATTTTTCGCAAAAAATGTACAAAAGAACAAAACAATATTTTCAAACAATCGTCGGCTGTAATCTCATGTCGCAATCGGAGGAAAAATCGGTGAATTTGAATTCTTCTTTTTTGACTTACTGGCTTACTATGCGCAGCGCCATCTGTTGAAACATATTTTAACTAAAATTTGGAGCTCAGAGCAAAAATTTAGTGCCCACCACATGAATTTTCTCCAAGAATTTGTTTTTTATCACTAATCGTTCTCCTGTTATAAAGTTTTAAAAACAGTCAGTCTTTTTCGGGACACCCTGTATATCATATTTACTGTTTGGTTTTTGCAATTTCAATTCGTTGTGTATAGTTAAATAAAATAAAAACTTTTCTAACTAATGAAATATTGATGATGTGTCTCTATTGATGATATTGTTTATAAATTACCACGCACCAGTTATATATAACTTACTGGACAAGTTTTGTAGCAGGAAGTAGCATTAAATTTAGACATAAAATCCATAATTATTACGTTTTGAGATACGTTACTATTGTTACCAGAGATTTGAGGGTAATAATGCTACTCTACTATATAAACTTTCCGTTACAACGTACAAAGTGTATTTTCCGTTACCACTGAATTCGAATTAGTGCTCTTGACAAAATTTAACATGTTAGTAAATACAATGCTGAAAACCATTTTTTGACTGCAGATTGAAGTTTTTGCCATTGACTTGAACTCAAAGTTTGGCGTAAAGATATTCAGTTTAATTTCTATAATTTATAAATAATTATTAAAATTTTTAATATAAATTTCTTCATTTTTATAAATAAATTTCCAAAAATATTCAGCGTGTGCTTATTTTTAGACACATTATGACCAAAAAGAGAAACAGCACGGGGTTGTGTAACAACAGTATGACGTGCAGCAAAATACATAAAATAATCATAATGCCGAGAGAAAAAAAGTTTCAAACCATTGAGTCTCGCGCAAACACGTTTTCTAACAAGCATAAAATCGCAAATTTAACATCAATCAAGGTTGACGTTTCAGTACTAAAATAGATATTTTCGTCCAAAAATAGCGACGTAATTGTTGTTTTCAGGATTACATTCACATAGCACGCGTGTATTAAATTATAATGGAAAATGCTTGATGAATTCTGTAAAAACATATCCTTTTGAGAAATGAACGTTCCAGTGAAATAATGTTTTGTATGGTTCAAAAGAATTGAAGTTAGACGGATTAAATGTGCACTGGTCCACAATTCTCTTGGAAAAATAGAAGACAAAAACTAACTAATGATGCACGGAAAGCTATTGCTTGATCAAGCCGTAGAAACATTATTGATTGCCATCATGTGGTGATTCTTCTTTGATTGCTTTCTTTCAACACTTATTGTGAGGCGCAAACTTTCGATTCCGATTGCTTTTTCAAATCAGCCAATTAACACATGCTACACGTTATCTGAATTTGTTTCGCGGCTTAAATGAAAGCGAGCAGAAGTAATTGGCTAAAATCACAAATATATAGCCAGGCGCAAGAAGGGTAGAAAGTCTAATAATTCAATGAGAATGGGGTGGTTTCCTTCAGTCGAAAGTACTACTTTTAGTCATTGAAATGGATAGAATGAGCAAAAAAAAAAAAAAAAAACATGGACCCAGAAAATACTTTCATTTTCCCAACAGTTTTTTATAATTATTTTTTTTAAATGTCCGATTTTTCAAACAAGGTGTGATCTTGATAACGTTACAAATGATGCACTTTGCCGCATCTTTCTACAACGTTTCCACGTTATGATAATCAAGAAGTGAATTAAAATTGCACTCTACGCTTGCTACCAACCGTATCGTTGCCAATACACGTGAGTAAAGATGCGAATTAAATATTTTGCACTGTGAATGGCAACACTGAATGACATTTCATCATTGGATGTCATTGTCAGAAGCCGTAAACAATGAAAGCGCTCCGATTTAAGTAATGTTTTAAAAATATTAAACGTAAACATATTTATCAAAAAATGGTCAGATCCTATGTTTTTAAGCATGCTCTTTCAGAAAAAAATACTTTCAAAATTTTGGAAACGACCCCATTGTGGCTTTTACTTTAGGCTAGAGTTTCGAATTAGGATATATTGGCTGAAATGGTGATGGATTGAATTTATCGCTATCCTCATATATATAATAGCCATATCTAATAGGCTTTATTTTGGCAAGGCTGAACTGGATCCGGTAACTTCACTGTTTAACTGGTAAAACCGTTATTTTAGGAGAGTGAAGAAACGAAAAAACGGTAGGCAATGAACGCTATCTACTGGAGTTAAGGGTTAATCCACTAGGGTTAGGGTTAAAATTTCATTTATCAAAATATCATCAAACCAGCAATTACTTCGTTCAAATGTAGAAGCAATTTTCACCCGTCATATCTTGACGGGGGATTTTCTAGTAAAAAGATAATGACTTTCTAGTTGGTAACGTTTACAACAGTGAACCTTGTACTTGTCACCATGTTTGGTCAGAAGTTACATTGGAAATGTCTTATTTGGCAATGTCACGCATTACAGTTTAAATTTTTAAGTTATTTTTTACAGAAAGCAAACCATTAAACAAGATCATCAGAAACTCCATTATGTGTTAAAAAAATCGCCTGATAAATAATTTAAACATCGATATGTAAAATGATTCACCCCAACAGAATTAAATAAGTCAGTAAGCAGTCAAATGCTTTTCATGAGAAAATTACTGCATTAAAATATGTAGATTTATAGAAAGTGACGTAGGTATTACAGCGTATTGTGACAAAAAAAATATTTAAATGTTACAATCTCCAATTATATTATAAGCAATTAGAGTAAAGATGTAAGTCTATGTTATGAAATTAAAAGATCGTCACTGTTATAAGTCATTGTAATTGATTCTGATAGCTTTTTAGAATTAAGAGTAAACATGCAGAATATTGACATTCAGTTATTTTTATAAATACAAGTAGATAATTATAGATAAATGCAAATATATAGGTAAAAATTGCTGCAAGGTAAAATAAACGTGAATAGAAAGAAGTACAAATAAATATATGTATGTTTCGTATTGCGCTAAAAATGATTTAAATGTCCCAAACATAAATTAATTGAATGTTAAAAATTGTATCATGGAGAAGAACAAAAACATGTATTAGAAAATAAAAAAAATTGCAAAATTTAGAAATTGCGTTTAATAATGTATCTATATTTTTTGAATCAAGTGATTTTTAGAATGTAGATATGCCAGTACTTCCATAAGTAGATGAAAATTCATCTAGTTGAGTACAGTTATATATGTAAACGAATAGTTTTAAGAAAAATGTATACAAGAAAAATTTAAATAAATATAATTGCGTTTAGATAAGCATGTGAAGGTATGTGGATCATAGTATTTAAGGTAACGGTTAATAAATGCGAAATTGCACATGGATGTTTTCACACGTCTGCTATAAAAATTTTAAAAGTAAATCATTTTAAAATTCAAATTTTACAGCAAAACATTTGTTTCACTTCATAAGTGTTACATTTCAATTTTGGCAATTTTAAATTCTGTCAACATAACAGAGTAATAAAACCTATCAGCTTCCGCTGTTTAAATTCTCCCTTTCGCATTAAATTCACCCTATGTGATAGGCGCAAATTTCATCAAATTCATGATTTACAAAAAAGCTATTTTCCCACATTTTTGTAGTAAACACTAATAATAATAAAACTGAAGTGTTGTCGAACACAAAAAAAAATCAAAATTCTCACTGATTACTTCTGGATAACGTTCCGGGATTTCAATAGTTTACAGCAGTTTCCTGTAGAAACCAGGAATTTTTGAGAAAAAAAAGTTTCCTGAATCGCAACTTATATTCCATGAATGACGATTTTACACTGTAGTGAAAAATCGTCTGTAGTCTCTCGATATTGTGGCTTTGATAGAATGGCTTGCAGTTCCGTCTTAGTTTCTGTCTATTTGCTTTAGGAACATTCCTGGAAATTATCGACAGACTTAAATCTGGTTGCACACCTGTATCTATTCAAACGTTTGATTTTGAGAATCTTTTCAACAACAGTCCCATCGAATTACTTTATAATAACATCAAAGATATTTTCGATTTATTTTCTTTCGATGAGGAACTCGGAATTAACAGAGATCTTTTTTTTAAATCTCTGTAACTTTTGTTTCAACAATAATTTTATTCATTTTCATAGCACAATCTACAGGCAAACCCACGGCATTGGCATGGGTACTAACTATTCTAGTACAGCTGCAAACCTTTTTCTATTTTTTTTATGAATATAATTATGTTATCAAATCCAATAAGAGCCTGAAAATTTTTCGTTATATAGATGACATTTTGGTTTTAAACTCTGATTTTACAAACGAACACAAAAACGTTTATCCTGATTGTTTATATCTTAATTGTGCAAATAAAGACGATAACAACATTAACTTTTTGGATATTAATATAAAAAATGAAAACAATGTTCTAAATTCAGATTTATACGACAAACGGAATAATTTCAATTTCAATACTCTTTCTATGCCTTACTGGCATAGCAATTTACATAAGCGCGTTTTTATCAACATCATCACCGGACAATTAAACAGGTTCAGTAAAATTTGTAATAATAATAAAAATTACAGTTAGCAAATGTTCCGTTTCTTTGCTAATATTTTTTACAATAACAATTTCCCTTTAAAGTTCATTCGGTATTACAGTCAATTTTTTTCAAAAGCAGTGGCAGTATTACTCCTAAACACTTGGATGCATGGTTATGCAAATAACCGTGATGATAACTGCTTGCTCAAGTCCCAAGTGGAACGCTTCCAGTTGGATGTTGGAATTTGTGTGCCGTGAAGACTGGACTGAAGAGTACTGATTTTGGATTACGGAACGACTTGAGTTTATCCGAATAAGTTTCATTGGATGAATTTGAATAAGATTTTTCGTGGGGGCTGTGAGTTTTTTAAGTCTTTTTTAAGTCTTTTTATATGAAGTAATGTTACCCTCCTTTTGCCTTGCAGGTATGGGTGGGGACGTTCCGATTCAGCAAGTTGCCTTGAAACATTGATGCCATATTTACGATAATTCCATTTTGTCCTTTTTATAAATTGTGGTTTTAAGAAAAATGTATATCTGGCTGTTCTTTAAAACATTTATTAGCTGCAATTTGCAATATACGCTAATGAATTAATGATATTTTGTATCTTTTGCAAACGTTGTTTGATTATGTATATTATATGGTTTACTTGCTGTCTCGCGACGCGTTCCGAAAGCTTTGATTGGGAAGGTTTTCGAATTTTTCAGAAAGATTCAGGGTTAATTTCAGGAAGGTAACTAACTCTTAGCGGGAATTTTCCTGGTTTTTGCCAGATATATTACGAGTGAAATTAGGCACATCTGCTGCTAATTAATTTTCCACGAACGCTTCCGAACTTCTTTTACATTGCACACATTATTGTATAAGTATTTAAATAAGAAATAAATCATGTACTGTCTGACCACGTTTGGCATGGAATTGGCAAGCGGCCAGTTGGATGATTGAGAGGAAAATGAGAGGAAAAAAAAAGAAAATTTGATACTCCTGTAAACAGGTGGATCGCCTTTTAATCTCATCGGGGGTCAGACAGTAGCTGAATCAAACACATTATCGCATTCAATAAAATTGTTGTGGTTAGAATGCGCGTGTGTAAGCCATTCGATCATAACTTCAAGTAAATGAAGGTTTTGTAAATCATCTGCAACAGAATCAAGACAGCATTAATTTTAATTTCAAAAAGACTCGTAATATTTGAAGAATACTTTAAAAAATTGAGTTAACTTATATATTTCAAAAGTTACTTGTAACTTGTTTTAAAGTCACAAAGTCATTCTATATTTAGGGGTTTTCTGAATGAAAGTCAAGTAATTGCAGAGATTGTTTTGATCAAAACATACTAAAAAACTGTGGCTGATTGCCCAATCAGCGGTATGGACACTGACTTCATCACTTTCGTTCTCACGTAAACAGCAGTATTGGTCCGCTGATAAATTTTGTGCTAGCTTATTAGGCAATAGTTAATAAGATTTTATTTAATCATTATTATTATTACAATATTAATAATAATAATAATAACTATCATTATTATTATTAGTTTAGTCAGTACACGACAGTCCATGATTTGTTTCTTTCTTAAATACTTATATAGTAATAAGTGCACTGTATGTTATTATTACTATTGTTACCCGTTCGGTGCCACTTCGAACTTTCTTGAAAGGACGACACAGTTCTTGAGAAAACACAGGAGATTTATTTACAGTTATGTACAAGAAATATCGTTAGCAGCAGCTAAATTAACCACAGCAATTAGGCAAATATCAAATAACACCATAAACTCAACGGTAAAACACGTATTTACATCAAAATACGCAATAACACAGCGCGAAGCGCAACGAGAAGCGAAACTCACAGTTAGAAAGCAAATCAACTAACTCCCCCTCATTCACAAGACGCCCGGCGTTTTATACCGAGCGAAGAAATATCTAGAAAATCCTACAAAGTTCTACAAATTTCTCACATCTTCTTTTTATAATCCATTCACTAACCTTATCGTTCAAAATGGGGGGAGCGTATACTTCAGTCGAATATTAGGGGATTGTATGTACATTACAAGAAACTATTTACAGGTTACTATACTAAGATAATTTTAGATGAAAGATAATTTAATAAATGCCAAATTTAGCTAGATTACAACAAATTAATCGCAAAATTTATTACTATTTACAGAAATTGTAACACTATTATTATTATTATTATAGTTATTTATTTATTTATTTATTTATTATATAATTTATTTATTTATTTATTTATTTTCAATTGGTACACTTCATAAAGAAACTAAGGAGAAACCCAAATGCATGCTCAAATTCAATTTTTTTACATTTTGGCCTAGGTCACCATCATTCCAACAAATCCATTTGTCTTTCCCTCTCCTGACTAACTGTGGTGATACAAAGATAAGACTTACATGTACCCATTCTGTACGGTCCTTCTATTGTAATTAACTGAATCGTCTGATGAAAATACGCTATCTAATTTCATCCCCTTTCAGGGCTTTGTAGGTAGGTTATAACATGAAATGACAGAACTGCTTACAATCATTGCATAAATCAAGGTGTCCAAAAATAATTTACTGGACTCCATTTATAAAGCGATTGGTACGAATTTTTCCCCTCTCCTTTCTTTCTAATCAATAAATGTGCTAGATAAGAGATAGGTTTTTCAACAAAAGACAAATTTATCAATCAAAAAAAAAAAAAATGTTTGAAGATTAATCTCTACGAACAAGATGACGTTCAAACACAGCATGAATTACTAAAATATATTGTGCTTTACAAAAATCATTTTTCAAGAGTTTGAGTATGAAGTATAGCTTTGATTTTCGTGACATACTTTTTTCGTGTAAGAGTTTAAAATGACAGATGGGCACGTGACTATATTTTAAGCCAGGATTCCACTTTGCTCTCTCGAACACAATTTCTACGTTAAAGATCTTGGAAACGTAGTTGAACCCCTAAAAATATGTATGAGTCTTAAATCATTCGTACATAAAAACGAAGATATGAAAATGATCGTTTCCGTGAGAATGACCCGTTTTGGCACCTTTGAGGTACAACTAACTGATGAAAGAAAGGAAGAGTCTAAGATCTCCTTACACATTGTGATCATCAGCAGCAGAATGTGTTTTAAAATTCATACTTCATTTTCAGATACCAATTGATGTTTGCTTTTTCTTTTTCTTTTTTTTTTTTTTTGCGAAAACTTTTGAGTTGAAATCTAAACTTTAATATAGTTTTTGTTAAAGTTTTTAAAACAGAGTTGTTTAAACGATTAGCCTACTTAGCTGATCCGCTATAAACTTAATTATATTCACCTAAATTTATTCGCTTTCAAATATGACTAAAACTTTCAAGCGATAACCGTTTTTAAAGCATAGAAAAATTTCCCTAAGAAATACATCAGAAATCCATGTACGATTATAAATTCAAAATCAGCTGAAGACCAGTTAATATCACATTTATTTGACACCACCATACTTCACTGTTTGGTTTCATTAACATGCACGACTTTCATCTGAATATCAACTTAAACATTAACAACAAACAACCATTGGTTTCCAGATATTACCTAACCTTCACAGTTTACAAATTGTTCCTTTAATTTTCCAGGACTTCAATTGCAACTTCATACAATAATTTTTACAATATATTAAAGATAAATATTTTTTAACGCTCATATGAGTATCCCTCTAAAGCAACCAAAGCTGCTGAAACCGCTAAACTATACAAATCACAGTCGAAGTTGATTAATACGAAATATAAAAAAAATCATGAATTTGTTCGTATTAGCAGTTATTCGTAACAACCTAGAATGAGTGACAACGTGAAAAAATTAAGAAATACTTTTAAAAATGTTACTACCAATACACAAATCCAACTAGTCGTACATTCAGAAAAAAATACTTATTTCTTATAAAAGAATTGGTTTTGTGAAATATTGAAAAAGAACGAATAAAATCGACAATCGCTGAATAGGTAGTAATCCATAATGAAGAAGAAGTTTTATCTCCGAGTAAATTGAAATGTCCACAGGTAAACAAATGGACAGGCTCTATTTTCTATGCAAAATATTTAATATTTTCTTTTCGATAAACAATGCGACTTCTACTACCCAGTAAAACGATGCATAATTTCTTAAATCTTCTTTAAAATAAAGTGACAGTATTTAATCACGAAAATTAAACAGAAAAAAATCAAACATTTTTGTTTGTCTTAGCCGAGATTTCAATTTGAGGTACGTATTATACATGAAATTTTTAATGTAATTAGGCAGCAAACGAAAAGTAATGAAAAAAGAAACGTTTTAGCCGCGATTTCGTATCAAACGTGATCGTATTAAGTGAGTTTAACAGTCCAAAAGGTACGAGAACAAATCGGGTAACAGTAGCGGTAATTAATGTAAGCGGAATGGCGGTTGGACCATATTCATTTGCAAATGTCGTCGCTATTATTATTATTATTGTTATTATTATTATTATTTTAAAGATAAAACTCTCTTGTATATTTTTTGCGCAACATTTTTTTTGTTGCATAATGTTGTAAATTTAATTTTTATTAAGCATTCACCCCCCTTCATGGACTGCCATCTGAGAGAATACGCAGATTGGAATTTTTCTTTGTCATTCTTCTTTTCGTGAGTTTCTTTTTGGCGTATGCAGTGGTTTCAGCACGCGATTGTTTACCTGATTGCTCGTTTTATTTTTCCTTTCTTTTATTAACTGGCTTAACCAGTACTTGAGCACAGATAATAAAATCCTTGGATGTTATCTCAATTTTATTAATTTTTTTTTAACAATGCTCATTTAATAATACTTGGTAAAGGAATCCGCACTCCCATAGTCAACTGCAAAACTCGAAGAATATATTGAGCAATCAGGATTTCTTACTGATTTTATTGTGCCCTGCTGTGAAGTTTCTTACTAGAGTCGTTGACTGATAGATAGCGAGTCCCGTTATTCATTGAGGCATGGCTAAATTATGTATTTACTTTTTTTATTTTATAATACTTCATAAATTTATTTTTCCAGAAGCTACTTTTTTTCTTATCTAATTGATTATCTTCTTTCCCGCTTTACTTATCCTCATATATATAATAGCTAATGATCGAGTAGCGCTCCTGACGTCATCAACAATGAAACTCGCACCACGTCATGATAATTTAATAATACGTTTCGGTAATGTTTAACATGCAGGAAAAGGCTTTATTGTGACAGGGCTGAACTCATCCGGTAACTTAACTGTTTTACTGGTAAGACTGTGTCATTTCAGGGGAATGAAGAAACGAAAAAGTGATTGACCATGGACGCTAACAAGTAGAGTTTAGGGTTTATCCACTGCAGTTAAGGTTAAAAATTCAACAATCAAAATATTACCAAACAGGCAATTGCTTCGTTCTAATGCAGAAGCAATTTTTACCCGTCATATCATGATGGACGATTTTCATACTTTATTATATATTTTTTGATAGAACAATTGTTGTGAGGAAATTCACTCGCATGCAAAAATAGAAACACCGAATTACATAGAAATCTTTGACCTTTTAATTAAGCCACATGCACTGCTTTCTCACTGCTATATTCGGATTCCCGATTTGTTAGTTTTAAAACCATTCTTTTCCGTAACAATCTCATGAAACTTAATGCACAAAACTTTCCAAATGGGACATAATTCCCATTCCTGTGCGTCACAGTCGATTGATAGTGTTGCGTGCCCCGAGGACATATCAACACATACCATTCCTTCGGAACATCCCAATCCGACAACTCTCGAATCTTTTCAAACGTAATGAAAGTGGTGCAATTAAAGAGTGGGGGACACGTACGGATGACACAGACAACTCATTGATTTGCCATTTAAGAAAAGACAGGTGAATCAAATAAGGTGAACACAGAGAGAATGAGCCGAAGTATAACATCTCGTCTATCGCTGATTCGTCCTTAATCTAATGCTTTAGTCCCAGGTGAAGGCTTGGGACAGACTCCATGCAAATTGCCTTCGTTAATGAATGTTTCTCTAATGATTATCGGTGGACCATTAATAATGGAAGGTGCCTTTTGGAAGTTAGGTTATCAATATTTGTTTTCTTTCGAAGACCTTGAAGAGACAATGTATAGGTTTCGGGAGAAGTAGCGTGAATCTAAGAGGCAGAAGAGAAGAGGTTGGATAATCGTCTGCTAAATTGGAAAGATATTCTTCAGAAATTATTCTTACTTTAGGATTTTTTTTTTTAAATTTTTTGCAAGGTCTTCTTCCTGTTTTTATTTTCCAAGTATATTTAAAGTTCTTTTTACATTCAAAAGGATTAAGTAATATTTACATACTAATTCGAGTCGTTTCCGAAATTCAAAAGTATTTTTTTTTCTGAAAGAACATGCTTAAAAACATAGGATCTGACCTTTTCAATACAATTTGACTGGGTTTAATATTTTTAAAAAATATTTTAATCGTTGCGCTTTTATTGTTTACGCTTCTGCCGATGACATCACAAATGATCAAATGCCTTTCACTGACGCGATTTACAGAGCACAATATTTAATTCGCTTCTTTACTCACATGTACTAGCAACGACATAATTGATAGCAAGCGTAGAGCGCAATATTTAATTTGCTTTTTGATTATTATAACGTGGAAACACTGTAGACAGATGCACCAAAGTACATATCAAAGTTCAAATAAATTCATCAATCATACATCATTTTTGACGTCATAAAGATCACGACTTATTTTCAGAATCGGATATTTTAAAAAATTAAAAATTAAGCGTTGAAGAAATGAGTTTTTCCTCTCTCCTTATTATTATTATTATTATTATTATTACTATTATTATTATTATTATTATTATTATTATTATTATTATTATTATTATTATTATTTTGGCTTACTCTATCAATTTTAATGACTAAAAGTAGTTATTTTGACTGAAGGGAACAACCCCATTCTGTAATTGCATCAGTATTTCTTATATTGGTTAAACATTTTTAAAATTTGAAAATGAGTTTATCTTTTGCACTTGTAAAAATACATATAAGTAGCAAACTATCGGTAACATCGACTCTTAGAAATGTCTGCTCACCTGCAGTATATTTTTAAAAATCTGATAGAGTTTTGTACTGTCATCGAGGTTTTTTGTCATCTTAAAACTGCAGAATTTTATTAACACTATTTTGTTCAAAAATGTAAACTCTATAAAAAAAAAATAAAAATCGAACTTGAAATTTAATGGCGCTACAAATGATCAATTTAAAGATCAAACAAATCACACAAATTTTCAACATTAAAAAATTCCCCAA